>NC_041717.1:19420089-19585209 GCF_900700375.1 Denticeps clupeoides
GAAGCCGCCTGGGATGTCAATTTAAAGACCAAAATATCCTTCTCCAACTTAATTTAAACGACTGTAGCGGCCAGAAGGCATTTTTCTTTGTTGTCAGAATGAAATAGAAAGTAAAGGGGGGAAATACAACTCGAGTCCAGCCTACATTGTAGCTTTAAGGCCCAGGGGAGGCGCGGTGCGGCGGAGCCGGCATTATGGTAATGCAGTTAGATTATCCGCGGCGCAGGGAGGCAGGCAAGGTTAGCGAGCGCTCATTAGCGGAGGAACTGTGGCACTCGTGCTCGGATGCGAAGCGGCATCAACTGTCGCTCCACGCTGGTACTCACGATACGAGGTTCGCAGATGACCTTGGATGGGCTACACACGCTCACAGAAACCCTGTTATTATGCTTAGACTCGTAGGCCTGTTCGTATTTTTCCGTATTTGTGCTCAGCTTTAAAGACGGAGAAGTAGATCAGTCTTTGCCTGATACTTTTTCGTAAAATTGATGCAAACTTGTGGCTCTGAACATTATACCCAGTATAGCAACATAGTCGTGAGGAAGATATAGCGGAACTTTACGAAGAAATGTTGTGTCAGATGGTGAAAAGTTGGTGACCTCTAGATGATGTCACTTTGTATTCTGAACAGCATAAATGTTGAATATAGAGTTAATCACAATTAATTAACAGTGACCAAAAACCTGGTTGTGCCTACACTCTCTGCAGTTTAACATGTTAAACACACACACACACACACACACACACACACACACACACACACACACACACACACACACACACACACATATATATAAGCTCTGTAAAAATATATAAAATCACATGGATTAACATGCTAATTTTGTCGGCCCCGATTAAGCACGTTTTATTTTCTAGACCATGAATGTAAGATGACACCATGTATTTTGAGGAAAAGAACAACAGCATATATATGGTCTAGTACTCTATGTATAACCTTTGAAACGGACGTCCGTATTTTTTAAGTACAGGGAGCCTTAGTCCAGCTGCTGTGATGGGTTCGACTGGCGTCCATATGGGCGCACGTGCTGCTTCTCCGCTGGGATTGGCTCGCAGCAGATGTGTTGAGCAGGTGTGTTTGTGTCAGGTGGTGTTTCCACGCGTGGCGCGGGTCTGCAAGAACGACCGCGGCGGCTCGCCCCGGGTCCTGGAGAAGCAGTGGACGTCCTTCCTGAAGACCAGGCTCAACTGCTCCATCCCTGGAGACTCCCACTTCTATTTCAACATCCTACAGGCCGTCACGGACGTCATCCACATCAGTGGCCGTGACGTCATCATGGCAACGTTCTCCACCCCCTACAACAGGTAGTGCTCTGATCCAACAAACACTTCAGAAAAACACATCCAACGCCAAAATTTCTCATTTTATTTCCAAAGTTTTTTGTTAATTTTGGTCCTCAGGTAGAGTGGACACCTCCGTCTGTCTACCTGTCTCTGTCTCTCTGGTGTGTTATTCATACGGGGCAATGGAGACTGTTTTAAAACGTAATTAGAATTACAAAGCACAGGCGGAGCGCTCAGCATTTGCCAGTTCTCCCTTTTTTAAGGAGATAAGAGAATTCCGTTTGACGGCGCAATTGAGCTTGTTTAATGGCCGTTGAAAATACATGCGAGCGGCTGGCAGATCCTCGCTGGGAATTTCAATAAGGTCGATGCACAGCGTTTAATTGTGGAGAACCTACGACGCTCACAACACACACACACACACACACACACACACACATCATGCATGGACTGGAAGGAGCAGCTGCACTGGTTCCGTTTATTAAACGGCCATTTAAGAGGAGGCTCCTGGAGCGCCTGGCACTGTTACTCTGATTTATCGCGTGCAAAATCGCGCTTCTGTGGACGCCACAGTCCTGCCGTTGTGCCAGACCGTCGGCGATGCAGCTGGAAGAGATGAGAGAGAGGCCTGATTCGGTCCCGGAGACACTGTGCTCCTCATCTCTCACCGAGAAAATGAGTTTTGATTTTTTTTTTTTTTTCTCGTGCGTGTGTGTGTGTGTGTGTGTGCGCGCGCGTGTGTTCTAGTATCCCCGGCTCGGCGGTCTGCGCTTACGACATGGCGGAGGTGGCAGCCACCTTCACCGGCCGTTTCAAAGAGCAGAAGTCTCCCGACTCCACCTGGACGCCGGTTCCTGAGGAGAGGGTGCCCAGGCCCAGGTGACGTCCACGCAAAGACCCTACACACATAACAAAGACAAAACCAGCAACCTCGATCCATATCGGCCTCCGACTTTCTCTAATCATGTCGCAAGTGCCTCCCTCGCTTATTCACTTTACCTCCTGAAATTGAGTCAGCAAATAAATAAATATATGTTTGCATCTTCTGAAGCGCTGTGGCAGGCGGCACGCGGCTCCATATGGCTGTCTGATGACAGGAGCAACAGGATATCGCCGCCCCACTCATTACCATGAAATGATGTGTTTGCGCGGCGCGGGGTCACGTGCTAATGAGATCTGAGGCACGTAGCCGCGTTTTATTCTCCGCGCCTCGTGCGCGGAGAAGGCAATCAGCGAACAGAAGGCAGGTCTTGCTCCGTTGGTGGAGCGGAGCGGCGCGTGCACGCGGCAGCCTCGGCGGCTTCACCGACAGTGGAAACAAATGGGACGAAAAGTCCAGAGAATTGATGAAACATGCACCGGAATTCTCTTCCAATCATGCATGCTTCTTTAATGATGTGCATTGTCATTGCCATTTTTGGGTTGCAGTGGCCTGTGAACCAGAAGACCACAAAGTCACGGTTTCAAACCCCACTTACTACCATGGTGTCCCTGAGTGTCCAGGGGGGACTTTGCCTGTCACTCTTCTGGATAAGAGTGTCTTTTAAATGCCATAAATGTAAATGTAAACACATTTTCCAACTTGTTTTGCCCCAATTGGACCTTCTCAGTTACCAGTGGTTAAGTTTCAGTTTTTTTGCTTCTGTAAAAGCATGCCCGATGCAGGGACTGCGAAGACGCCCCTTTGACAGCAATCCTTGGTATTCTGTTGATGGGGAGTGTCCCTGAGACACACCACCCCTCCGTTGTAATGCTCCACAAGCTAATTATGATCCTACAGGCACCTAGTGGGCACAGCTGGGATGTGGAAGCCCACCCCCCCCAACCGCAGAGATGAAGCAAAGATGGCTACCGCACTTTGCATTACAGGCCCAGTTTTCATGGCACTGTAACAGACATAGCATGTGATTAAAAGAAGAGAGGGCTGCTTGCTAGTTGTATATTGTATAGTTGTATATTGAAGCCCCCTTTAAAATGGGCGGGGCCTATATGGATGACTGACAGCTAGTGTTGTGTTCATCAACAAATTTAATGGTGAAATATCTTCGTAGAACTAACCTTTTTGATGTGATGAATACGAGACTCAACGTAAATGCTGGTCAGGTGACAATAAATATAGTGAAATATATTATGTAATATTATTGACGAATAAAAACAAGACTAAATATGGTTTACAAAATAAAAACTATACTAAAATGTCTCTTCATATTTGTTGACAAAAATGAGACTAGACGTTATTTCCTTTTGTTTAATCGCATTATTATTTTTATGCAGTATTTCTGTTTTACATTTGCAGCATTTATCAGATGCACTCATCCAGTGACTTACAATCAGTAGTTACAGGGACAGTCCCCCCCTAGAGCAACTCAGGGTTAAGTGTCTTGCTCAGGGACACAATGGTAGTAAGCGGGATTTGAACCCGGGTCTTCTGGTTCATAGGCTAGGCTACTAGCACCACCTTTTCTGTGTCTCCCATCCTGAGACATCACTTCTGCAACACACAGTCGCAGCATTGATCTTTGGATGCTCTTTCTTTACAATAATGAGGAAAAGAAATCAGAACGTGTGGTTGAAAAGTGTCTTCCATGTCTGGAATTAATGTAGATTGTTCTAGAGTCTATAAGGTAACAAAATTATAATAATAAGATAACCTTGTTTTAATTGTGAAATGGGTTTGACTAAAAGAAAATGTTGTTTTTGTACGTTCTTCTAGGTACTTGTACTATATTGATGAGTTAAAATGCAATTTTTATTGACTAAAACTGGACTAAAATATCATCAGTTCTCGTTGACTAAAATTAGACTAAAATAGTCATGGATAATACTCAGAATTTCTATGTAAGTGACTAAAACTGTGTTTTCTGGCAGGCCTGGCTCCTGCGCTGGGACTCCATTGCTGGAAAGGTACAAGGTGTCCAACGAGTTTCCCGACGACACGTTAAATTTCATTAAGGTGCATCCTCTGATGGACGAAGCCGTGGCCTCCATCGCACACCGGCCCTGGTTCCTTAAAACGATGGTCCGGTGAGTATAGCGCTACCTCACTGTAATCCCGTGTGTTAATTTATTTATGTGCCTTTTATATGCTTCAAGACCTTTATTAATATTTAGATGGGACCTCTGTGGGTTTGAACATATCGGCTTTGCTCACTGGGGTTTAGATACGGTTACAGTAGCGATCCACACGAACTGGAAGGTGAATAACACACTGAACCTGAGAGGCATCTGAAAACAAAGTGTGCGCCATTGTCGTTAAGGATTTATTCATTTTTTTAAATCAACAACAACAACATTTATTTTTTTATATAGCCCCCAAATCACATACTGTATGTCTCAATGGGCAGAATAATCCCCTGGGTGTAATCCTCTACTTCCGTTTTTTGTTTCTGGTGAGATATTATGGGATCATTTTGTCTTGTTTTCAGGCTTCAATGAAAAAATGTGCAGGCGCAGAAGATTTTAAAAAGATCTCCCGTGGATTTAGGATGCTGGGATTTTAGTTAAGTAGCATTATGATTTCCTGATCCCCGAGGGAGGAGGTTACTGTATATTGGATCCCCACAACAAATATGAGGGAATGGACCTGCGAAATGGTGCCACACTCTTTGAAACTGTGCCTCCGAGTTCAAAAGAAAAAGGAAGGTCTATGGGCGAAGGAATGAATTGGCACACGTGGATTTTGCCCGGATTATTTCTGCTATAGCGACAGTTGGAGGTCCCCTGCCATTCCTGCACTCTCATTGGCTGAAGCTCGTTGGCACCTTGGCCAGATATTTTGCATGCCACAAAATCTTGACACCATTTACATAAAATATGTTTCTTTACATTTCTTTACATTTTTGAATAAAGTTTTACACTGGCCACCTTTTTTCTCTATAAATTTGAAAGTATTTACAACATTTACATTTATGAAATTTATCAGACGACTTACAATCAGGGACAGTCCCCCCCTGGAGACACTCAGGGTTAAGTGTCTTGCTCAGGGACACAATGGTAGTAAATCGGGTTTTAAACCTGGGACTTTGTGGTCGTCTGTTTTTTTTTTTTTTGCATCTTGGCAATTCCCACAAATTTCCTGATCGTGATGCTTTACCATTTATATAAACCTATAACTCGGTGTTAGTTAGCTGAACTCGAACCGTGATTCCACTGCTGGAAATAAACGTGTCACATGTAGGAAAAGGTCCCTGGGTGTCTGTTTCGCACATTCCATACAAAGAGTGTCATTGACGCAGGAAGCTGGCTCCAAGCAGAATTGGTAAGGAGTCGTTTCTCTCCTCTGCAGCCTAAAGGAAGATGTCTGAATTCCAGCTTTCCTTTCATCAGCGCCCCCTCCCCTCGTTTCGTCTTATTTTTCCCCCCTTTCCCGTCCAAATTAGAACAATGGAGTCCATTTTCAAATAGTGCAAGAATAGGACCCTGCTGGGCACAAACTGTTAGCCGAGATACGCCTCCGAGCTCCTTATTTCAGAAGAAAGGGTGAGCATAAAAGCAGATGTTCCCGTCAGACGTAACGCTGTTAGAACCCCTCCTCTGTCTTTGTGTTTTTTTGTGTTTTTTTATTTCTGGTGGAGGGCTGGGTGGGTGGAGGGTTTAAACAAGCTCACTCCAGTCAAGCCAGACTGATTGATGGCACATTTTGTTTAAAGAACGTATTTTTGGAGTAGCCTGCTAATGCTCCGAGAGTGGATTAATCTCCCACCACTTTAAAGACTCTGGACGGGGGTGGGCGCTGCGAAGATTAAAAGAATTCTGGGATTATAAATATATATATATATATATATTTGGATTTAATTACCTTGAAAATGCATTTGCTTACCACTCTGAATCCTTTTGGATTTAATTACCTTGAAAATGTATTTGCATACCACTTTACACAGTCCACATACGTTTGATTAAGGACAAGATTCTCGCGGTAATTGGAGTGCCAGTTGCCAGATAATGCTCTAATTCCTCCGTGTGGGAGGCATCCAGATGTTCAATTTGTGGGTAACAAGAAGAAGACTTAATTAACGCATCTGGGCGGGGCGGGGTCTCATCCAGTTCCGTCTCAACCAGTGGCATGTTCTCTGTCCACGTTCCAGGTACCGGCTGACCCGGATCGTGGTGGATAGTGCGGCGGGGCCGTACGGGAACCACACGGTGGTATTCTTGGGCTCAGAGCGGGGGATCATCCTCAAGTTCCTGGCCAGGATAAGCAACGGACTCCTGAACGACAGCCTGTTCCTGGAGGAGCTCAATGTCTACAACCCAGAAAAGTGTGTACCCCATCAGCACTCTCTCTCTCTCTCTCTCTCTCTCTCTCTCTCTCTTCACTCTTGTTCATGTTCCAGGGGTTTTATCGGGTTTCAGCCGCATGTCCATTTGTGGTCAGGAGCAAATTAAAGAGCGAGCACTGCAGGGGCTTCTGTGGCCGGGCACCCACCCCGAACCTCAACCTCCCCCCTCCCCCCCCCCCCCCCCCCTCGACCACAGAGCGCTGCTCTTCCAAACAGCCGCCTGATTAAAGAAAGCAGAGACGAAGAAGTCCCTTTTGTGTGTTTGAACCAGGCCTGAGGTGATATCTTTCTTTCCATCTCGCACTGCCCCAGTAGCTGTGTGGGTCTCGCTGAGCTCTGGCTCACCCAGTCATTGCCTCCACCCACCCTTTTCCTTTGAGGTTCCTTTCATTAAGTTGGTGAGAACATAAGAATAAACGACGGCTGACGTTCAGGTGAAAGGTTGGGAGGTGGCAATGTTTGGAGGAAGGGAGGATGAAACTCTGTTCTGATGTCTTCATCTCATCATGAGCGTCTTTGCTGAGGAAAAACCTGGTATGGTTTTTATGGAACATGAGGACTGTGCAAATGTCAGTTTCAGAATAATGGTAATCCATGTTGGATTTTGGTGTGGAAGCGGTCCACATGTTTATGATGTCCACTGACAGCATCATGAAGTAGCGACATCATGAGCTAAGAAAACAAAGGGGACAGCATAGGAACAAAAGGACACAGGGTCATGCACCCTAATATTAAATATTTTTATATTTCAGGAAAAGAAACATACAGTTTCTCAATTCCTTAATTTAAAACTTAAGTTATTGTCTAAAATATCCAAAATATTCCAAAATCTCCCTTTGTATTGCTAAATCAGTCAGCTCAGGCCACAATTTCTGCTCTCAGATTTGTTTACAACATTTAAATTGACTAGAAATGCCAATCAACAATAAATATAATTGTTCACTATACAGGACAAAGGATGTTCAAGATGGGTTTTACGTCTACACACAACTACTCACACTGTCAGGGCGATACGCCCTGGTGCAGGATCTGTGAAGATTTACTGGAATGTACCATTCCAGTCTCAACTTCAGTCAACTTCACTCAACCTAGATGGTGTCACCATGGAAAACAATACAATCCACATGGCTTTTGGCACCTTATGCATTACTAAGAAACTGCATAAGAAATACAAATAATCTAAAAAAAACAACCAGTATAGAGATCATTTGCTGGACTATATTAGTCTTGATGCAACCTCTGCTGCCACATCAGGTCCAGTCTCTCTGGGCCCCTATGATCAACTCCATCGCATAGTGGGTGTGGGGGGTCATGGTTTCAGTTACGGTGGGTGTAGTTTTTCCTCTGTGGCGGGGTCCGGAGGTACTGCAGTCTGGAGGAACCTAGTCTCTCTTCCCTGGGCATATTTCAGGGAGTTAACTAACTAACAAGCAGTCAGTAAAGACATAAGTCACAGAAACATTACAGTGCAATACACAGAGAAACATACAGCGGCAAATGTGCACACGCATAGGTATGATCATGCACAAACGCACACAAAGATTCTACAAAACAAGTTTTTTTGGTTATGTGGACAAATGAAACCCAAGGCTGTTCTTCGTTTCCTCTTGCTTAACCATGAAACCCCGCTTTTATGGAGCACCCTCTAGATTTAAAGATGGAGTTCTACCAATTAGTTTGTTGTGTAATTATAAGTCGTTGACATTGAGAGCTCACGGCTTACGACAAACAGCTAAAATGACCCGAGAAAAACTGGATGATTTTCGTGCTGCTTAGAATCCACAGACTGTTCGTTTAAACTGTTCCTTTCCAGCCTTTTGTTCTGTCACACTGGGGCAGGGATCACATAGATAATTCTGTCTTTTACTAATTGGCACATTCGATTGCACTTCTTTATATTGACAGGGGGGGCTGGCACCCTGGGAACAGTTGCAGTGGAACTTTGGCAACTTGTCACAGGTGCAAAAAAAACATGGACGCAAACAGGACATTTTTCTCTTCTCTTCCACATCCGTTCTAAATACCTTAGACTATATACTACAAATACGTAATTACATGTTAAACTGTTATTACAATAATACACTGGTGTACTGATCCACTGTGAAATTGACCTTGAGTGCATTAAGTATAATTATTTTGTGCAGGCAACAGAATGTGACGGCTTTATTCTGAAATGTATCGTGTTTCGTCGTATTGGCACAACCATACGAATGCTTGTTCTGGGTGGTTTTACAGTATAAATGGCATTTCAGGGCGGAGACTTGAGCTAGGCCAGAGATTTATGGATTTTTCATACTGGCCTGGGGCAAACAAAAATGGCACAAAATGGTTGAGTGCTGAGATGCTCGTGTGTGGGCGATACCAAATATTTTCTGAGTTGGGAGAGGACAATCCTGTTGTTACAACCAGTATCCAGGATTGGTGTCTGACAGCTTTAGCTGGTTTGTAGCCGCATTTGTTGTCCTGTCGCGGTCTGCATTGTCCTCAGGGTTCACTAGCATGTCCAGGTTCTGGTGTTCTGGTCCCTGGCGACTGGGCAGAGAGCCGCAAAGTCTTTTGTTTCCACCACCCGCTACGGCATCCATCTGGCCCGCGTGTGAAAAGAAGATTCCCTGGACCCCACGTGGCCATCATGGAGGGAAAGGGTCCCGTGGACCGGCATGCTGACCAGGGACGCGTTCCTCTGTCTCTGCAGGTGCAGCGTCGAGGGCGTGGAGGACAAGCGCATCATGGGCATGCAGGTGGACCGGGCCAGCCACTCCATCTACGTCGCCTTCACCTCCTGTGTGGTCAAAGTGCCCCTGTCCCGCTGCGAGCGGCACGGGAAGTGCAAAAAGTACGTTTCGTTCCTTCTCTTTCATTCGCGGTGACCTTTAATACACCGTGCTGTTATGTGTAAGCGTACAGAACTTTTTAATTCTTTTAAATGATTAAAAGCACTGAGATTCAGCCTCTGTCCGCCCTACCTCTAATTTCGTATCATTTGCTGCTTGTAAATTTGTGTTTCGCATGTTGTTAATTAAATGTTTTATTAAATTTACATTTTTAATGAAACGTTAATTTGATTTGCAAATCTCGACCCCCATCGTCATTGCGAGACAGATGCGAAAATGGATGCTGAGGAGGTGAAACGGAGGCTAACCCTCATCTCCCCTCACATTACCCTTCCCTCTTAGTCTAGCGCTCGTAACATGCGTAAAGAACGCCATACTTTTAAAAAGCTGTACTTGTTGGGTCGGGACTTTTTAGGCCCGATCACAGCTGTACGTCCTTCAGCTCCGCCTTCCCTGCCCTTCGGTCCATACACGAAGCTGACTAAGTGGAGACGTCCTCCTTTCCAGTCCTTCCAGTAGCGTGTCCAGGGTCCGTCCATCCCTTCCACCCTTGTCTGGTGAACCGGGCAGGGAGGCTGGTCCCAGATCAGCTGTTAGACGCTGTCTTACAGCAGTGCTGGCTGGGATTTCATCAGGTTCGCCAGGGAAGCAGGGCACACGCTGCAATTTATTACTCGTCTTCTTATCTCGCCGTGAGCTGAGATGAACGTGTGGGGGGAACGTTTTTTTTTTTCAGTGTCACTCCTGGCCTCATATTTTCTATTGGTAGATGACTGAATGACCATAACCATCATTTCTTTACTATTCTTTACTAACATAACTGCCGAACTCCTAATAACAAAACTCCTATTATAATTGTTTTTGTTAATTAGCTAACGTAATTTGACATAGAAAATTTTTGATCAATTGTATAAGCCACAAAATGCATTTTGCCTAGGGCCTGCATCGCCTCCAGAGATCCGTACTGCGGCTGGGTTTCGGATGGAGCCTGCAAGGCACTGCTGCACAAGACAAAGTACGTGTATTTGTTTATGTCTATGTGCATTTATGTGCACGCACACGTCTATATGTGTATGCGTTTATGTGAGTACTGTAAATCTGTGCGCTCTTGAGTGCATCTGTATACCCCCTCTGAGAGCCGATTAATGCCTGGGAAGAATTTGGCGCTGCTTGTTGACCAGAAGTTTTTATTGAGGATTATGTATTAAGTTCAGGCTTGGAAACCTTCTTTTGGCAATGAGGTAGATAAGTCACAAGACACACATTACGTTCCTCAGAACAGGTGAAATGTGTGTAGAACCTCAATGTCTTGTCTGTGCTGGGAGTCTCCTGGGATGGCTGGACGTGACTGGATTTTCTCGTCGAGTTGATGGATTTTTGGATTTGGGCCTATAGCCTTTTTATTTGTGTTGTGTCGATGTGCGGCGGTTGCTCTGATTGGCTGTGCCCTCTGAGGGAGGAGCGGGCTTACGGAGGTGGACGACCTCACTCGCCACCTGCTCCTTTTATTTTTTCATTATTTGTCCGTTGTCCTCTTTCCGATGCTACCTTGTCTCCGGTGAAACAGCTGGTGGGACGGTCAAAACAGCCACCCCGTTTTCCACGCACAGTTTTTCCTTTTCAGGGTGTATGTGTGAGAGAGAGAGAGAGAGAGAGACATGATGTGTGTGTGTGTGTGTGAGATACCTGTTCCCGCGCTCAGCATGTGATGGTGCATGCCGTGCTGCTGCCGGCGAGGCGACTCCGCCCGAACTCAGAGCCCCATGGGCCTCCTTTGTGTTAAATGTCACCGTCTGTGTGATGATGTCAAGTTTGCCGACATGCTGAACAAGTCCGGCTCTGGTTTTGTGGGTAAACAGAGTCGCCCTCGCATCTCAGGCCTCCCCACATGGAGTCGGCTGCCAAAGGGGGCATCGCTAAGGTCCACTTTCCAACTCCTGGCGGATTTATTACATCTGACACAATAATCTCAAACCTCAAATGTTGAAAATGTTTATGCAAAATTCGACAAATGTACCGGAATCAAAATATTAGGGAATCATAACAACTGTTGTTAACATGCAAAACGGCAGATTCATCTGTGTAACATTAAATCATGACACTTATATAATATCACATCAGAGTGCTGATTATGATGCCATTGTGCTGTCATTGGTCCTTTGCTACTGGGATCCAGTGGAGGGAACGTAGCAGAGGGGCGAAGGTTGAAGATCAGTCGTGCTGCTGCAGTTTGTATTAGTTGTACAGGTCGGATGGTACATAGCGGTAGACTATTATGTGAGTGAGTATTATATGAGTATTATATGAGGTTTATTATTATATGAGTTGTGGACACCACTCAGTCATCCAACTATTTAGCGATGAAAGGTCGTCGGCTGGGGGTGGGAAGCAGACCTCTTTTACGATATTCTTTGGTCATTTCATTTTGGTAAAATCAGATTGGTGCCTCGCTGCTCAGGCTCTGGGGTGCCGGAGGTCTCCGGGCGTGTCAGGCCTACCTACAGCACGCTGGACACACGCGGACCATCGCATTCGCGCGTGTGTTCTGATACAGTAGTTAGTTTGTGCGGTCGTGTCACTGTGTTCTGACTGCGTTGTCCGCGTGTGTCTGTGCAGATGGGCGTTTGAGCAGGATGTGGAGCACGGAAACACAGATGGACTGGGAGACTGCCAAAGTAAGCACACACACACTCTCACACACACACACACACACACACACATTAAATCAAGGTCTGATTGTCTGAGACTCAATGAGAGTCTATTAGAATCTGATGGAGGCACAAGAGCCGAGTAAAATTGCAGTCTTCACGGCTGTTTGTGTGTGTGTGTGTGTGTGTGTGTGTGTGTATTATGTGTATTATGTATTACGTGGTGTATGGTGGATGAGTTATATTGAACGTGTGTGTGTGTGTGTCTTTTAACGATTTACTCTCCTTCTCTTTAGACTCATTTGTGGCCCTGAATGGTGAGTATGTACTGAGGGAGTTGACTTACTCTCTCTATCACTCTTTTTCTTATTACACATTTTATTCTTCATGTTTTCCTCTATGTAACGTACATATCTTTTTTTCTGCTGCCCGTCCTTCGCCCTCCTTCTTGTAGACTTTCTGTCTAATCGTCTTGGTTATGACATTTCTTCTGCCTTGTCTCATGGTCAGTTGGTCTTTATTTCTTCTCCTGCCCCTCCCTCTGCTCAGCCGAGTGGGTTCTGCAGAGAACCCACTCTAGAAAGCCGACCCTCATTATCCCACAGTGTCCCGAGTAAAAACCCTGACCGACCCCTACAGACATCCGCCCCGCCCCTTCTCAGGGTGCGGTGTGTTTCCAGCGAGGCCGCATCGATTGGACCTGACCTTTTGATTTTTCTAATTGGTCGGTCCGGAGCGGGATGCAAATGAAGGGTGGATGTTGACAGAGGCTAAACTCCGAGAGCGCAGCTGGAGATTATTCATGAAACACACAGCCTCATACAGACAGCGCACACACTGACAGGTCTCACGGCTGATCGCACACAAACCGCAAAGGGCAGACGTACACCAGTGTGGACGCGGGTACACACACACACACACACACACACACACACAAAGTAATTCAGCAACTCACTTCCCCCTAAACTGGTGCCTGTATTCGCTCTAGACAACGGCACAAACTATACCTCGCCCTTCTGCTCCCTTCGGTGGCCTTTTGCACCTCTCCCCTTCTCCCTTCGCGTCTCCTGTAGCCCCCTCACCTAGAGAAACTGAAACGCAGATCTGAACAAAAATAAAGACGTTAAAATACGTTGAGGGAACGTTTTCTGCAATGTTGTCCATGCCGAGTCTTTCGGAGGACAGATCTGAAGAGCAGATGTGACGTGACCCGAAGTGTCCCGTAATTCAGTGCCTTGGTTTTATGCAGAACGGGGCTATTTCTGCAAAGGAAGCCTTGGCCAAGGAAAGTGCTTGTAAAATGCATTTTCCTGAATATAAAGCGGCTTTATGACTGAAATGGTTTGTGAACTGTGCTTTGGTACAATTTTTAGGCTAAACCGTCTCATTTAACAGCCAGACCTCTGAAGGATTTGGCCCATGAACCTAGAATGTTCTGCTCAGCAAGAATAAGTACAATCCGTTCAACATGCATTTAGGAGATATCTACTTAAACAATAAACTATTAGACCTATTTTACCATTTTTTTTTTAACTTCCTTACTTCACGATGCGGTGCGGTGAAGGACTTGCTCTCGTCCACGTTTCTCTGTGGTGAAGCGCTTGTCTGAACACTGGATGGATGCTCGCTACTCTGAACCCCCCCGCATCAGCTGTCAGCTGCAGCCCCGAAGTGTTAACGCGGGGAACATGGCGGCGTGAGCAAACAGGGGGGTCCCGGCGGTACTCATGGATGATTTATCGCTTTAGCGACGTATATTCTTACCCGGAAGGCTTTCCGCTTAGTCTGTTTGTTTAAAGGGAAAACCTACCGAGGACGTTTTATCGTTATTGTCATTTCTTTTTCTAACCGGTGGTGCCAGTGCTTCCTCCATATGCGCGCCGCTGGCTCGTGGCAAATGGAGGATGAATTATAAAACAGCCCCGTCACGCTAATCTGTCTGCCCACGGCACGTCCTTAAATAAATCAGTTTAATGATGGGTCCTAACAGGCCGGGGGGAGGCGGCAGCGGAGCCTCCATCCTGGCCAGCGCTGGAACGGCCCTTTATTTACCGCCCGATCAAGACACGAGGTGCTAAGTACAGCCTCCGCGGCCCTCGCTCGGGCCGGCCGGAGTAGCAGAGTTACGCCGACGAAAGTGGGTCAGGCGCGGCGGGGGGGTTTCCTGAAAGACCTGAGCGCCATGGTGCCACCGTGAAAATTGTCTTTAATTCAAGATATAATTTTTTCCATCTGCCGTGTTATGACGCATTTGTGTGCTCCACGAACACAAATAAGTGTGTGGCGTCAGGTTTAATTAAATGACATTGAATGTGAAAGCCTTCGGTTGGAGGGTAAACCCCCCTCCAGGGGAGTGGGTTAGACTGACCCGTGCTCCCTTCGACGGGCTACAAACCCAAACCCTACAGGGAGAGGCAGAAAGAAGGGAGGGGGGCGGGGAAGAGACAGAAAAGCAAGAGAGGGAGGAACGAAAGGCAGCGAGAGACGAGCGTCGTGGGGGGACGTCCTTGAACGGACTGGTGGAACAATGCGGTGACGGTGGCATGAAGACTCTATTATGCCCCCTTTACATATGAAAACAAGGACAAACAACACCATCTACATACCCTGAGCAACATTTATGTTGTTAGCAATGTTAACAATGACACATCCACTAGAGGGCATTTTTAGAGTCCAGAGGTTCTGACCTTTTAACCACAAACATTCGATGGTACTTTGAATGTAAATGTAAATCGAAACAAAACTGTACAAATGAATCATGATTAATTACGTTTGATTGGAAGCTATGTAGCTAGATCAAAAATGAACATTAAATTACCATTATCGGGATTAATGGATTGTATCTGGCTGGGATAAGTTTCACATCTGGGGGTCATAGGTCAGACCCCACATAGGAAGTAAACAGAGCGCAGCTGTGGTAATTGTGTTAAACATTCATGAATTCATTGGAACGATTAACGCATTAATTTTGACAGCCCAGGAGTAACCTCACCTCAACTATTGGTTGTACTGCCCCATGATTAGAAGATTGTGTATTGACGCCGCCGAAATTAGAGCAGAGCACGTACTGAAGCCACGTAATTGACCGTAAAATGTATAAGGTGTATAACCTGTGCTGTGTCTGGCAGGCCACGCCATCTTCCCAGTCCACACCACGGCCCCACCCTCGGTGGCCGGACCCCTGGGCCGCGGCGGAATGGTAAAAGCAAAGGAACCCCCGCCTACGGCCTCCGATAAGACCCGCCCGTATGTGGCCGTGCCCGCCCACACCCAGCAGGACGCCAGCGGTAAGCCTTGGAATGAAGCCGGGGGAGATTTACGGTGCCTCCACTTCCAGATGACCGACACAGATACTCCCGAACCGATATTTATTTAAACAACGTCCGTAGTGTCCTCCGACTAGAGCAATATCTGGGCTATTACCGTCCGAATGCGGAGGATGGCCTCAAATTTATCTCCCCTCGCCTAATCTCGCTCACATCGTTGACACCGCGTTGGCCCTGTTTTTTTTTTTTTATTTATTTCTGGCGTGAACGCTGACCTCCTCAAGGTCACATGCCGGCGGCGCGGCGCGTTAAATCGCCGTGCGCTCAAAATGATGTACGCCTCGTATCAAAACCGAGCCCGCCGTTACAAATTCCGTCCAGCTCCGTGCCCCCTCTTCCAAATGCCCCCCGACTCCACGAATATCACATTCCGGCAGCCAGATATGAGGGCTGCCGCTGTAAATGGATCGCCGATCAGCTACAGAGGCGCCTTGTAGGTCAATGGCAGGCCCGATCAGTCGCAGAGTCGAATCGCTGCTTGAACGTGCGGTGGCCATTACTGCCGTTAATCCCATTTCGCTCCCGGAATTTCTTTTCTTCCGAAACCAATTTTAGCTCCGCCTCATTCACCACTCAGGCAGCCGGCCTTCATGTTATTCATCGAGGTCATTCGTGTAAGATGGGTGGAGGTTATCGGGGTTATCATGAATTGCCCACCCCATTAGGCTCAATCGTCCATCTTATAATACTTTCTAAACCTGTAGTATGAGACCCATTATATTATTCTATATTGTATTATATAAATACATTATTATATATGTATTACCACTTTACTATATTTAAATACGTAACAGGGGCGTGGGGCGTGGCTCCACGCAGCTCGGCGGAACCCGTTGGAGGGAGTATCTGTCTGGTCACTGGAAGCGGTGTACCTGTTCGCAGGACGGACACAATGGTGGCAGAGGTCTTGCGCACGTTAACGCAGCTCGAGCCAGAACGATAACTGCTTCCTCGACATGGCCTGTGATTGATTTATTTACGACATGCAGCTTCTTTTCAGTGTCTGAGGCTCTTTTGTTTCTTTTTTTTTCTTTTTCACTGGTCGTTGATGCTTGTGTGCTGGTGTTTTGATTTGTGTCGCATGGCTGCGTCCCCTCTTCCACCCCATTGTCCCGTCTCATAAACTCCCACACCACGACCCCTCCCCTGCCCTCCCCTCCCCGCTCCTGCACTCGCGCCTTCACAAGTTATCACTTCATGTGACCAATGTGCTCGAAATCGAAACAAGATCGCCGGAGGGGGGGCGAGGGAGTGAGAGAGAGGATGAGGGTGTGTGAATGAAGACATGCGAGAGAGAGAGAGAGAGAGAGAGAGAGACTCAGAGAGTTGTACTGCTGTGGGCGTGACCCCGGTGTAGCGGCGTAATTGATTGTCGGCACTCTCGGAGGTTTGGCGGCGAGGTGTCGTGCACGTCCGAGGCACCTCCGTTATCTCTGCAGCCGTTAGCGCAGCTGAATACAGAGCATGTCGACTGATGCATATTCAACCACGAGACCACGCCCGTCTGTGGCATGGGCGTGTGAGTGCGCATGCGATGCCTGTGTTTGCATGTGTTTGTATGTGAGTGTGTGCGCGAGTGCAGTATTCATTTCAAAGGAATTCCTTAATATTTCGAAAAAACTACAGTTATTTATGCTAATACTTATGGAGCCTCTATATTATAGAGCCTAAAGATTTGCATACATGGTTAATAATTAGGTGCCGTGTAGAAAAATCTTGTGTCCTCACAAAGACCCTGAAGAAAACGCGTGTGTGAAAGTGAAGTGATCGTCATTGTGAAACACTGCAGCACAGCACACGGTGGCACAACGAACTGTGCCCTCTGCTTTTAACCATCACCCTTGGTGAGCAGTGTGTGGGGACGGTGCTTTGCTCAGTGGCACCTTGACGGACCGGGATTCAAACCTTCCGATTACGGGGCCGATTCTTTAACCGCTAGGCCACCACTGGCCCGTGTGTGTGTGCATATACGTGCCATGCACATTTGGGCAGGTGACTATATCAGCCCCGTAATCAGACGATTTGTGCAAATTTCACTAGAACCACTCGAACTCTGTGCATCCTTGCAAGTTTGTCCACCCGAAGCAGGGGAACGATACCAACACGTAACGTCACACGTTACTGCTCAAAACTTGAAACCTTGCAGTCATCAAAAAGCTTGCAAAATCTTATATTTGACATTTTACAGCGTTTAATCAGACGCTCTCATCCAAAGTGCCATGCATTCGGTAGTTACAGGGACAGTCGCCCTGGGGACACTCAGGGTGAAGTGTCTTGTACCACCCTGCCCGTGAGATTTAGGAGGGACCGCGGTGTGTGTATGAGTGCGTGTTTTCGCAGTACATTGGTCACTGTTTTGCTTCTGCTTCTCCTGCTGCTGCTGTTGTCTCCGGGCTTCCTCTCCCTGTGACCCCTCCCAGCCCCACCCAGCATCACCATCTGCTGCCATTGTGAGATGCCTCCCCTCCCGAGGACCTCTCCTCCCCGTTGGAACGTTCCAAGGCTGTACCTTCTGTAGTGAAAACGTGTTACTAACCATATTTTACCGGACGTCCTCTACCTGTTGCCCCCCCCGTCTACCCTGACACCCCCGCTGCAGATTGGAATCTGTCACCCTTCCAGCTTCCCTTCCAGCCTCTGCAGCCATCTCTCTGTGTCTACTACCGTTTGATTATGAGAGAACTCTGGGGAGCGTGAGACAGGGACAGGGTCCCCCACGTCTCTTCATTGTTCTCCGGTTATAATGTCTGCACTGATAAATGTCCCATTAGCTAGTGGAGAGCAGCCATGCATGGCGGAGTAAACCTCATCCAGGGACCCGGCAATCGCCTTAGCGAGGGTTTAGGGGTGGGTGAAGCGAAATGGAGCCGGTCGTCACTTGGCTGGGTTTTACAGTCAGCCACCAGCTGGGGGCGGGGTTTGCACTCGAGCAGCCAATGAGAACTTAGCCAATGAGAACCACCGCCCGGGTGGGGTTAAAACCGGCCAAAGTTGTGAAGGTGCAGTCAGCCGCTTCGAAGGCTCCACCCACCCCCTGCTCTCGCTCAGCATTTGTTTAATGGACCAGTCCACACCGGCCAGATGTAGTCAGTATATAAAAATGATGATGGTGTTATAACTGGATACAGTCACTAATCCAGCTGTTTATTTTCAGCTTCACAGCAGATTTCAGTTGCGGTGGCAGATGGCCAGAAGCTCTTGCCAAAATGTTTTATCAGTCATTTATTTCTTAAGATTCTTAATAAAAGATGGCAAACCAGGAAAACCCTTACCAGAAGAATGCAGATATTATCCACTAGACTCAATTCACTCTAGTTGTGCCATGTGTACCATATCTAGATGTTAAAAGGGACACAAACAGAATTATTTTTACTGCTGGTGTTCAAAATGGAAATGAGTCAGAACCAAGAAAAAAACTGCTTTAGTGTTGGGGCGAAGCCCCCAACCCTACTGTACGCCTGTACGTGACCTCAATCACCAGATCACGAGTGTGCGTTGAGCGGCCCTGAGCCGCTGACGCTCCGGTTGGGCGGTGTCGTGCCACGTCTCGTCGCTCGAGTGAACACGCTTCCCTGGTGCCACATCCGACTCTGACGGCAAATGCCACGTCGTAAATTAATTAAAGCAAACGCGTGCATGAAAGGCCCAAGCCAGTGTGTGTGTGTGTGTGTGTGTGTGTGTGTGTGGTATGAGGTATGCAGCATCTAGTGTTGTTGTTATTAGTGTTGATGTCAAAGCCCTAAAATGAAAGAAAAATTGCCATGCTGCGAGCTTAATATTATATTCATTGTATATCATTATCAATGTGCCTGGGTCAAATTTCATAGTTCTAACAATGTTTAGTTGAACGATTGCCTGGTGGCTAGAGGAAAATAGGCCTTTTATGTGCCTTTTGATATGAGCTGTGAGGAGAAACGTCTACGAAATCCATAAAAAAAACAGCCAGCTCTTGATTTCACTGAAATAATAATAATAACAACAATAACAATTATCGGTTATAGAGAAATATAGTTATTTTAAATGGACCCCTTGTGGTCTGCAGTAGCTATTATCCAGATGCTACATTAAACCGATCAATGAAGAGCAAAGTGTCCAATTTAAATGTCTATATACAGCAAATTTCCATTAAAATGTCCTTTTTTCTCTATCTGAAATATATTTAAATATGCTGACATTTAAATGTCATGGAATTTTTTTTTTCAAAGGTAATGGTTTTATTATCTGCCATTTATGCAGGAGCTCCACATGGAAATATGTTTGGTTCTATGTGAGGAACCAAGAAAATCCATGTCTGTCTGAATGTGTTATTATTGGTACGTTGTCCACCACTGTCCTCTTCAGACACTTCCTCTTCCAAAAACATGGGTCCTAGGACGGGTCGCTGTCTGATTACAAGAACTGACAGCAGAAACACGCGACCTCTAAATTCTGCAGCCAGAGGTTCGGAGCACTTGAAAGGCCCAGCCCGAGGTGACGAGAGCTTTGAAGTGTCCACAGACAAAGCAGGCGGTGTGGGCCGAACCCCAATTACGCATTTTCACACGCCGCTTTCGCTCAGAATTACACCGTCCGGGGTGCTGAGGAAAAAAAAAAAACTTGAGAGTTGTGCATGTAGTAAATGAGGGGAATTCGGGCGGAACCGCGTCTGGATTCGCCTCCGAACACGAACATGGAGCCGGTAAGGAAATGAACTCTTTCGGGTTATTTTTAGGCCGTTCGCGAAGTCCTCCACTTTGAGACAAATCAAGAACGATGAGTCGTGGCGGGAGAAAACAAACAAGAGGTCGGCTTCCTGTGGAAGGAGCTTGTTAAAAAGAAAAGCTTCCTGGGCGGTGGAGCCCCAAGCTGCATTGCGCTCATCTGGAGATCTGGCTGCTCTTTTATGACTGGAGCAGCTTTGAAGATCCCCATCTTTAATGTATAAAGTCAATTGTTTGACTTTGTAACTTCAAAGGTCTGGCGGGGCCTTTTTTAAGTCGTCCCTCCCCGTCGTTGTGACAGGAAAGTGTTAAGAGTGCCAAAGAAAAATTAGGAGGCCACATATGGGGTAAAACGACCCATTATTTTCATCCTATAGCGGAACCCTTTGGGATCTTAAGATGCTTCTGTGATGTTCTACAAAGACCCCCGGTTACTCCCATTGCTGCTAAATGGATTGCTGTCAAATGAAAGTCTTTATAACGCGACGCATGGATCTCTTCAGTACCGCCACATCACAGCAGAGTGGTGAGGTTCCTGAAAATGACTTCATTTCCTCAATTCTACAGGTGAATTCAGGTCATGACCCTTTTCACAGTGAGGAAGCAGCACCGAAGGCCTTAATGTGTCGTCAGTTTCCAGCCTGGCTTTTGGACAACCACTACCCTTCAAAAGTTTGGGGTCGCATGGAAAATGTTTTCCAATTGACAGAACACTAAATTGCATCATGGGACAGTTATCATCAACAATCAGTCTTGAGTCGCAACAGAGCTTCACCCTTTTGGAATTAGCGGTTGCTAACAGTCCGAATTCAGACTAGCCGAGCATTCGGTGGGTCGTTATTTTTAACTTACGATACTTTTTGTGCAGAATCTGGTGTTTTTGTGCAACGCCAGATTCTCACCTGGCTGACAAGCCCGGTGAGGAAAGGAAATAAAAAGGAAAAGTAGTGAAAAGAGCAGCATTCCGGTCCAAAGCGTGGTCGGGAGCGACGCCGGGAGGTTCTTTCTTAACGGGGGAGCTTTTCTCGCGCTCATTTTCTCCTTCATCTCAAAGCCACGCTCACTCACTAACTCGCGCCGGAGCCGAGCGGCGCGCCGAGATACGCCGCCGCTCGAGAGAAAAAGGTCAAAAAGAAAGGGGATTAGCACAGGATTGCCAGCCTAATGCCAAAGCGCGGTGTCAAGCGTTTTCACACACTTGGCAGCCGAAGCCTTCGCTAAGATGGCACCCAGGGTACGGGATGAAGTATGGAATCTATCTGACTCACAACTCCTTATCCCTCAACTTTCCCTGTGCCGCGGAGAGAGAGAAGAGGAAGAGTAAAGGATGCGAGGAAACCACAGTAAAAGTGCTTCGCGTAAAGGTCGCCAAGAGAGGAAAGGGAAGTAAAATAATAAAAAGGGGAGTTTTCAAATTCTGTCGGGAAGCCGCGACGAAAAAGTTGTGCTTGGAAACAGGGGCGAAGAAGCGAGGGAAGAGAAAAGGCGTCGCTGCATTAGCGAAGCCGAAGCAGATGTGCAAGTTGTCATCTGAGCAGAAAGAGCTCGTTCACAACCCCTCCGCAGACGAAGAGAAAGACTTTCATTTTTTCGTATTCCGTTTCAAAAAGGCTGACACTTCAGCTGACGAAATGAAAAGGGGAAAAAATCCCAAAAAACGCTGAGTGTCGTGCAAGCAGAACACGGCCTAGCGGGTAACACACTCTCCTATAAACCAGAAGACTCAAGTTCAAACCCCACTAACTACCATTGTGTCCCTGAGCAAGACACTTAATCCTGAGTGTCTCTAGGGGGGGACTGTCCCTGTAACTACTGATTTTAAGTCGCTCTGGATAAATGCTGTAAATGTAAGTTTGGGGCAGTGGTGGCCTAGCGGTTAAGGAAGTGGCCCCGTAATCAGAAGGTTGCCGGTTCGAATCCCGATCCGCCAAGGTGCCACTGAGCAAAGCACCGTCCCCACACATTGCTCCCCGGGCGCCTGTCATGGCTGCCCACTGCTCACTAAGGGTGATGGGTTAAATGCAGAGGACACATTTCACTGTGTGCACCGTGTGCTGTGCTGCTGTGTGTCACATGTGACAATCACTTCCCTTTTAAAAAAAAAAAATGTAATGAGGAGACTGATGCCACGCGCTCGGGCCCGTTCGTCCGCGGGTTGCCGCCGCATCGCCGTGACGAGACATGACAGGATCTCCGGTTTGCGTTGAATTACGGTCGACCCATGGGAGCCATCTGTGCCGCGTTCAAAAAGAGCCGTAAATCTTCTTCAAACACGCTTAATTTTCGCGTGCGTTCCAGCCGCCCGGGTTCGGGCCCCCACCTCCCCGTCCCCGGGGCTCTCCACTCTGGAATATGGAAATCAATTAGATAATGCGCTGCCGCGTCCAGACGAGCAGGGTTTATCATCCTTTTATCAAATAATGGCCCATTCGCGTAGTGGTGGGGTTGGATTACGGAATTGCGGTTTGTTTTTTTATCCACTGCATTGTAAAATGTTTCTGAAATTGCATTTATCAGATAAAAAAAAAAAAAAAAAATCTGTCATTTTCACATTCAGGACACGTTTATCTCCATCATCGTAACCCCCCGGCATGAAACACAGGGTGGTAGTAGCCTAGTGGGTAACACACTCGTCTGTGAACCAGAAGACCCAGGTTCAAACCCCACCTACTACCATCGTGTCCCTGAGCAAGACACTTAACCCTGAGTGTCTCCAGGGGGGGGGGACGGGACTGTCCCTGAGTTTCCGTGGTGGAGTGTAGGCTGCAAAACTAAAACACCACGTTTTTTTTTTTTTTTCCCTACCGCAGATTCGGACTTAAGCGGCGCAACAAAGAAAAAGGCTGATTACGTTCTTAGTTTTAATGCAGTCGGTCCACATCCGGCGCCCCAGTTCTTAGCTTTTCTGCTTTCCCGTGAGCTGTTATCAACATTAGCTGGCAAAAAAAAGTGCTCGAAGCACGTTTATAATGTTTCGCGTTCTGCAAATTACGCCTCAGACCGCTTGACACCTCTACATGGTTCGGGGTACTTATGTAATTTAATACCAGATTTTGAGGGTTCTGACCGAAAACACCAAACGAGTGAAATTGGCACTGGACCTGTTGCTAGATGCCTGCACATCTGGCATTTTGACTATCTGGTCATGTTGACCAGTGTAGTAGCCTAGTGGGTAACACACACGCCTATGAACCAGAAGACCCAGGTTCAAACCCCACTTACTACCTTTGTGTCCCTGAGCAAGACACTTAACCCTGAGTGTCTCCAGGGGGGGACTGCTCCTGTAACTACTGATTGTAAGTCGCTCTGGATAAGGCCGTCTGGCCGTAAATGTAAATGAACGTGCAGCCCATGGGATGAAGAAAAGACCCTCTAGAGTCTCTCAAATCTGTACGACCCTTTGTGTCAATCAATTTTTAGATCCATTTGAACTGATCAACGTCATCTATTCCTAAATCTCCTGGCATCTCCTGTATCCTTTTCATGACAGAACGACCCAACGGACCCATTGAGGGTGAAAGATCATATAATGTGTGACTCTGCCCACCCACTCAGTATTGAAGTACAAACCCTAAACGACTCGATCACAAAAGTTGTGTAGAGTGATCTGTGACAGTGTGAACTTGCTGATGTTTTAAGCCGTTGTGGGAGCCTTGTTGAGGTAAAAGTTGTATGTTGGTGCAAACATGCTCTGAACTAAAGTCTGAACTTTCTTTGTCCAGGAGTGATCCGCGAGAGCTATCAGAACCGGCGGGACCAGATGGTCCCGGTGACCCTCCTGGCCATCGCCGTGATCCTGGCCTTCGCCATGGGCGCCGTGTTCTCCGGCCTCGTGGTTTACTGCGTGTGCGACCACCGCCGGCGCCACTTCGAGACTCCAGACCGGCGCGAGAAGGAGGTCCCGCACTCGCGCCGCGGCTCCATGAACAGCGTGACGAAGCTGACGGGCCTGTTCGAGACGGGCTCGAAAGATGGCCGCCCCGACGCAATCCTCACCCCGCTCATGCACAACGGCCGCCTGAATGCCTCCAGCGCCAAGATGCTCATCAGGGCCGACCAACACCTGGACCTCTCGGCGCTCCCCACGCCCGAGGCCACGCCCATGCAGCCGCGCAGGAAGCCCAGCCGAGGCAGCCGCGAATGGGAGCGGAACCAGAACCTCATCAACGCCTGCACCAAGGACCTCGCCGTCATGGCCGGCTCGGCGGTCATCCCCACGGAGCTCCCGCTCCGCGCCTCGCCGGGCCACATCCCGAGCGTGGTGGTCCTGCCCCTGCCGCAGCTCCAGCAGGCCTACCAGCACGAGTACGTGGAGCAGCCCGGGCCACACCGCTCCGGCATGGGGGACCCGGGCCCCGGCGGGCCGCCGGACGACCTGGGGGCCACGCTGGAGTACCGGCCGACGAAAAGCCCCCGCCACGGCAGCCTCACGCCGGCCGAGGACGGCGAGGGCGGGATGGGCGTCATCCTGCCCCCCAGGGTGCCGCAGCGCGAGGCCTCGCTGGGCGTGGCTCCGCCCCCCGTGCCTCAGATGGGCAAGCGCGTGGACGTGCACTACGGACACGAGTTCAAGCGCGGCTACGCCGCCCTGAAGAGGCACAACACCAACTCCTCCAACTCCTCCCACATGGCGCGGAAGCACAGCTTCGGCTGCGCCGAGACCCCGCCCCCGGCCCCGCAGCGGGTGGACTCCATCGTCATGACGACGCTGTCGCGGCAGGGCGGCCTCGGGTCCTACGGCTCGCTGCCCCGCTGCGGCGCCAAGCTGCTGAAGCCCGACGTCCCGCCCAAGCCCTCGCCCGCGGCCCTCTCGCCGAAAGCCAAGTCCCCCGGCGACCCCTGCACATAATCGTCACGGCAACGCTCAAAAGCGACTAAAAGTATTGACTTCACAGCGTCGACGGGCCAACGGAGCGCGGAAAAGGAACAAAAAAAAGTTTATACATACATAAATCTATAAAAGCGTTGTCCCCGGACAGACCCCCGGATTGCCGGGCGGGGCCCGACGTCTGCCGCCGCCAACGAGTTCTAACTGCTGTATCGGACATTTCATCGCGAACGCAACGTCGCGCCGAAGAACTCCGTTCGGCGGGAACTTTTTTTGGGTTTTTTTACTTTATTTTACGTTTTTGGGTGTCTGTTTGGTTTTCTACGCCGACTGCCAAAAGCACAGGACACCGAGACGGGAGGGCCGAGTCCTGTCCCTCTCCGACGAGCACTTGGGACCGACCCGCCTCAGGCCGGACCAGCAGTTCCGGGTTTACACGGGGGGTGGTGGGGGGGGGGGGGGTGTACAAACGGGAACAGAAAACTGTGAAGTTCACGTCAGTGTTACCGCCACGGGACACGGCAACCGAGTTCACGCCTGCGCCGAGGCCTGAAGTCCTTCTACTGTACCGCTTAGCGGACACGTGACTGTATTTATTTCAAAAGTGCTTTCGAAGAAAGGCTGTTTAGGCCCGAGCGAGACGAGCGGGAAATTTATTTAAAGTCGTTCAACTGGAGACAGTTTTGAGAAGGGACCCACTCAATTTTTTTTTGTTGCGTTTTTTTCTTTTGGGGTGGGGGGGGGGCCCTCTGTATGGGGGTGTTGGGGGGTATTTATTTACTGTGCCAGTGAAAAGCTCTGTGACCGAACACAGCCCAGCGGTTTACGGACCCGTGCTTGACCGTAGTGAACAGAGATGGACTAAGAAAAACATTTTAAAAATTAAAAAAAGGAAAATACATCTGGAACTCTTGCAAAGAAGCAAACCTCTCGTTTCCTGTATGGCCATCGTTGTGGTGACCTCACTTCCTGCTGGAACTCACGGTCAGCATCACGGTGGAGTCGGTGGATTCCCGGACTTTTATTCCACCCCCCCACCCCGTCCACACAGGCCCTCGATCCCTTTACATCCTCCTCAGTCACGTTACACTGTTGTTGGGTTTTTTTGTTTTTTTTTTTTCTTACCCTCCTATTCCACATGTAAATTTGTGCCTTACAACCCCCCCCCCCGATTAGTGACGAAATTTTTATTTTACAATTTTTTTTTTGTAAGAAATAAAAAAAGAAGAAGAGGCGTTTTAACTGTTTCCCCTGCAGTTTTTACGATGTCAATATTTCCCTTTGTTAAAAAAAAAAAAAAAAAAAATCAATTAAAGAATGTAGGTGTTGTTGTTGTATCTCTGCTCCCTCGGGACTAGTGCGGGGTGCAGAGGCGGGGGTTACCTCTCGCTTTTCACGCGTGGTTCGTTCCTCTGACAGTGCCAACGATGCCCCCCGAACAACCCCGCTTTATTTCCGTCGTGCTGGCGGTGGTCGACAATGCTGTGCTCTTGTGTTTTTTTTTTTATAATTTGTCAAAAAAAAAAAAAAAAAACTCACTTTTTAGTCTTGATGGTTGTGTCATTAAAAAAAAAAAAAAAAAGCCTGGTACACTGCAATCTGCTTGTTAACCTGTGACGTCATGGCCAGCTGAGCCGATGCCAACGTGTCACCCCCTTCAAAATCTGGGGTCATTTGGAAATCTCCTTCTTTTCCGTGAATAATGAAACCGTGAACTTTGTTTGAATAGAAAGTACACGCACGGACGCACTCGGATAGGAACGATGACGTTTGTACCGTTTGTCACTAGTCCGAATTGGGTTTCAAGCACGAGGACATTTCTAAATGACTGTAAAAAAAATCCCAATTTCATCTGGAAATGACGCGAACGAGCTAACGAGCGGGTTGTCCTAAGACAAACGAAGAAAACGCGGCCCGACCTGGTCCTGTGTGTGTTGTAACGTACAGACAGAACAAAACTCAGTTTCTAGGCAGTTGAGCACAGGCTGGTTCCTGTGAAAGGCACTGAAACGAAAGCGGAAATGATCAGACCACCAACCACCTTTCTATGTTTGTGACTGACGTAATGAACTAACTCTGCAGCGGTGGGGGGTGTGGACGTCCCCGTCCCCGTCCCCCCCCGAACACACCCACACTCGCTGCAGCACTCTGTTTGTGTCGTGTATGTAGTACAGTACAGTGAGCTCTTTCACGTCCTTTACTAGCGTCTCACCGCCATCGTTTTTCGAAGCCCCACTAATCACCGTCCGCCATCGGGAGGGACGTGCAGAGTCCCCTTCCCCAGAGTCGCGAGGCGCACGTTCTACTCACGCATTCACTTCGGAAAAAGTAGGAAGACTAACGTGTACATAGATGCTCGGTTAGGGCTGCAGCTCGTACTGGGGGAACATTCCGATTCGGAGAGGCGAGGGTGTTCCTCGAGCGAGACGTTTAATCCGGTTTGGGTAACCCACCTCTGGGACGGCCTTCGGCGGACCATGGGCCTCTTTGGTGTGCCTTTCATCTTTCACCTCTTTCTACACACTGCTAGACCCATTTCCAGAAAATGATTTTTTTCTATGGTTGTTGTTTTTTTGGTTTGTTGGTTAAATTTTTTTTGGTTTTGTTTTGTAAAATTGTAAAATAATTGTTGTCACCATTTTTTTTTCTTGCCCTATTTCACTTCTTTAACATCTGATTCACAGCTAAATGTATGTTGTAAAGAAATTCTCTTTAATAAATGAAAAAAGCATTAATTTAAGAGAACCTGTTGGTTTTGGAGTTCTTACACGACCGTGACGGTGTTTCGGGCGGAGGTGATAGGGTGGAACCGGGGCTTATTCAGGTCTTTGACACCCTACTGTTGTCTCGTCTCAAACATTGGGGACATGTGAGGCTCTGCTGATGACAGGGCTTGGGGTGGCTTGTCTGACGCAGCTCACCGTGAGTAAACATGGTGATAGGCATCGTCGTGGAGACGCGATGGCGCTGTGGGCGTGGTGGGTCAGCTGTGCCATGGGGGCGTTGGGAGATTGGCCCCCTTTCCAATCCATTCACCACAAATATAAAAGTCTCCCCAATTGGAAATAGTTTAGCAAAGCAGAGAGTGGAAAACAGAATACATTTACTTTTCTGTCCACCAGGACATTTATAAATTCAGTTTTACGTTTATGGTTAGAAAAATGGTGAAGAAGACATTTACACATTTGTCACCATAGTTTCTAAAGAAAGAGTTTGTGTAAGAGAGAGAAACAGGGAGAGTGTGTGTGTGTGTGTGTGTGTGTGTACATAGATGCAGTTGGATGCAGATCAAAAGACTCGTCGGAGGACTTGCTGGAAACAAAAAGCCTTTTCATTGAAGAAGGTGTTTACACAGAAAGGTGCCTGAGATTATCTCCTCAGTCTATCTGAGACGGCAGCCACTCGAGGTAAGGTAGATTTAAACACACACACACACACACACACCGCTCCTGCACAGCTGAGTCTGTGCCGACTGCATTATCTCATTTTTGCTTCCAAAAGGCCTTCGGTTCACATTCATCTTCAATCAGTACGTTCAGGAAAATGCGATGTCCCCATGCTCGCTGACCTGAAAAGGCTCTGTGATAAAAAAATAAATAAAAATGTTTTATTCACTTTTCTTGAGTTTCTCACATTCCTGCAATGAATGGGCTTTTTGAATTATTGAATTCTCTCAGAATCCTAAGGCATTATTTATTTCCATTGCAGTCCCTTAGCTCCTCTCAGAGAGATGAACTACAGTAGCACAAATCTATATATGCTGCATGCACTCTAACTGGCCCCTTTTATTAGAAAATCTGTCTACAATGCAGCTACACAGCTCCTGACCCCAAATCTACATTGACATTTAGGGCATCTATCAGACACCCCTATAATCCGTAGTTTAGCGACAGTCCTCCTGGAGACACTCAAGGTTAAATGTCTTACTTGGGGATTTATCAAAATATTTAATTGAAAAGATTTAATTATTTAATTCATAATTCATGGCCAGTGGTGGCCTAGTGGATTTGGAAGTGGCCCCGTAATCAAAAGGTTGCCGGTTCGAATGCCAATCCGCCATGGTGCCACTGAGCAAAGCACCGTCCCCACACACTGCTCCCCGGGCGCCTGTCATGGCTGCCCACTGCTCACACAGGGTGATGGTTAAATGCAGAGGACACATTTTGTTGTGTCATCCTGTGCTGTTCTGCTGTGTATCACAATGACAATCACTTCACTTTCACTTCACTTTCAAAATGCAAATAATTTTTTTTCTTTTTAAAAATGGATCTTTTTAGTTATTGTATTGTTCAAACCAAACATTGAAATTACAGACTTATCATCTCTTTGTCAGTGGGCAAAATCAGCAGGGGATCAAATGATAATTCCCCGACTGTACAGTACAAAGGCTTGTGTGTATATGACTCAGTCAGCCACCAACCAGGCCACCACACCTTAATAATGACTGAGTCAGTACCAAACAGCAGGGAAAACCCGGCACGGAGCGGCCCACGCGGCTCGGGATTTCGCCCATCCTCGTCTTACTTGCTCCTAATCCTTGCCATGTTTCTGTACTCTGTTTGAGTGCTCGGCAATCTGTAGTCAAAACAAGCTTAGCCGCATAATCCACATCTCTTATTTCAGCTCCCACATGCAATAACAGCAATTCCGTGTGCACTCCCCCAATCTGTCCCGAAAGTGCGTCTTTTTCAGCCGCTGTCCAGCTGGTCGGAGGGCCGAAGGACTTTATTCCTCATACAGTGTGATATATGACTGGTTTTTAGTAGTTAATTAATTACATCTAATTAATTCAAGACTACTCAAGACTATCATGCATGTATAAAACTATTAGAAGTGTGTGAAACAGACTCGGGCTTTAACTGCACACTTTCCATCCACTTTGGGGTGACATCATGTGCAATGTCCAAAACTGAATTCTGGGTTTGCACTTTTGAAGCATAGAGCCACTTTGGCACACTTAGGGTGTTCGTGTCCTAGTGGGTAAGACACTCACCTATGAACCAGAAGACCACAAAGTTCCAGGTTCATCCCCCACTTACTACCTTTGTGTCCCTGAGCAAGACACTTAACCCTGAGTGTCTCCAGAGGGGGACTGTCCCTGTAAGTCGCTCTGGATGAGGGCGTCTGGTAAATGCCAAATTGTCAGGTTTATGCCAAATTAAGTCACAAGCCAGAAATTGGTTGCCGCTCATGTGCTCCCAGCACAACAGACACACCCACACCTGACACACATACTACTGATTTAAATACTCGTTAAATCTTTTAAATAAATCACTGCAATTAACGCATTGGTTTTGACAGCCAGCCCTGATGTAAAACAAAAAATAGTATTTTACAGTGTTATTCCATGTTACGGTCAAATTTGCCTCATTTGTAGATCTGACCAGGCGGTGACCTTAATCCACATTGTTATTGTATGAAGATCTGATCCATGAGGTTTTAAAGGGGTTATTGGCTTGTTGGGTCAGGGTGATATGTCCATATTTTTCCTACCTAGCTATTATTGTGCCAATCTACTCTTAACTCCAGGATTAGACAGTAGATTGTGCATATTATTAATGCAATAACTGCAAGAATGGATTAAGAGGAGTCCATATCAGACCTGCTTCACCATGACCAAAAGTCATTTTTTTGGTATTTGAATTTATTATGTAACGTTGATGGGAAGGGAAGCTTAAGTTCAGCCCCTTTAATAACAGGACTGTGGCTGAAGGGACGGTGCCCGCAGCTCCATTGTGAAAATGTTGCATCAGACTTGGAAAAATGAAATGTTTTTCCAACCAGACGACGTGTCATCATCGGGCGTCAGAAATCCGCGCCACCAGAGGAGATTATTTCAGCACAGACACACATCTGGCGTGGGGTCTGAATCTGCCAGTCAGTGTGACAGGCCCTGTGCTCTGTGCCTCTGTGTGTGATAGTGAGAAATTGAGTGGCCTCGCAGTGTGGACCAAGGGTGTCATGTTGGTATAATGATTTGTTTGTCTGTGTGTGTGTGTGTGTGAGTTTAATAAAACAGGTTTTTAGTGTAATCATCTATTTTTATTGTTTCTGCATGTAGTTTAATTTTTCCGCAAATCGTTCCTTCATTAAACTAGTCATTATTTAACAAATCTGAACACATTTTAGATGTGTGCATACATTTCATCCTGGACTGAGGGTCTGAGGGTCCAGGTTTGGTAGTAGAACTAGTAGACTAGTTCATTCACTCATGCATTTTATTCACTTTTACCGCTCCATTTAATTATCGCATCACTGAGATTGCATCTCTCAGGCCCAAACATCTTGGCAGCTTTGCTGAAGATATGTTCCGCAGGTGCAGATGAGGCGGGGATAATGTTCTGCTTTTCTTGCCAATTCAGGATTTCTCCTCCGTGACTCTCGTCTGGTTGGCTCAGATAACCTGGCACCTTCTCTGATGCTGGTACCTGAGCGTATAGAAATGTCTTTAGGCTTTGTGCTCTTCTTTTGAAGAGCGTTCCTTTGTACTCTGCTGTTTGGGTGGAGAGGAGCTCTCCGTGTTGTGGTCTCTTTCTCTTTCACCAGGCGAGTCTGAATCCGATGTCCAGAGTGACAGACAACCCACACAGCCACACCAGTTTCAAACATGTCCACTGGACCCAGCAGAATCAACAGAAGCAACAACCAGCGTGCCTGGCAGTCCTGAACGGCCATAACCTTGTTGATAGGCCGCGGGACGGACATCACAACTACTGTATACAGCGTTATCATCACAGCTGCTTTTTCCCACCAAAAACTCCTCGATGAACATGTGTGTTTAGTCTGGACTCTGGTTTGATGTGTGAAACGTCTAGTTTACAGCACGGTGGTGGTGATTCTTTTCATGTGCGTAAAAACCTCTAATTACTTCAAATAAATACGGCCCTCTGACAAACTAGTACGCTGTAGTCATTTGACTAGTTCCCATTTCACCTTGTCAAACATAATTATGTCCCCCAAATCAGCTTCCTTAAACTTTCCCACGCTCCTTTTCATGCTGCAGCAATTGACGATCGTGATCTTACCCCGATGTTACGGGATTGGTTTAGTTTAACGTAAGCAGTGCAGGTCCGTTAAAATCGATGTTTGTGGCGGACTACGGTTACAGGGGCTCACTGGAGGCCGATGCTACTGAATATTGGCCATCTAATAGCTTTTATTATAGACCATTTTGCCTCTAAAGGCCCAATTTCACGGTCCAATTATGGGGTGTAATTTCCAGTAGGAGAGTTTAACTGCTCTCTGTCTTCTTGTTTGGGGACATTTGAGTTTATGTTTCACACCATCTCTCTGCCCACGTTTCGCCATAATCGCACCATGCGCAGGATGTACGACCATGCATGGAATTTCAAGTACCTCTCCTGCCTCGGAAAGTATTCTGAATCTGTGTTATGAGTGAAGTCAGACCCCTCACTCTTCTTTATTATTTGTTCCATCCTGGAACAAATGACCTCTTTCTCCAAATTAAATGTTACAATGGGGTTTGCTGATTGGATGTCTACAACTGTCTAAATGGACCAAAACGACATGGATTAACGCCGTCGCCATTGCTTCATTTTGTTTTCTGCACTCTCAGACGTCTGCGAATCAGGGTGGGTGTGTTTGTCGTCCATTTTCCTGCTCGCGACAACATAGCCACTTAATAAACAGCAAATAAACAGACCGATTGGCCAACCACTCTAGGAAAATTTGCATAAATGGATTTGATTGGCTGACGCTTTCTGTCTCTGCGTTTGTGTAATGGGTTTGTAGGCTTCAGTTTAAGGAAATGTAACTCCAAGTCAATCACACTTCTGTGAAATCAAACTGTCCACTTAGGAATCAACACTAATTCCACACATTTCCACACAACGGGTGGAAATGATAGGCAATTAGCAAGACGTCCCCAATAAAGGCACGGTCCGGCAGGTGGTGACCACATTTTTGTGTGATTCTGTTGTCAGTACATTCAACTATGTAAAAAACAAAGAACATTCATTTAGATCTAGGATGTCTTAATGTTTGTTCCCTTAAATATTTTCAGCAGTGTAGTTAAAGCTGATTTTTTTGTGTGTATTTGTGTGTGTGTGTGTGTGTGTGTGTGTGTGTAATAGGTCCTGCAGATAGTGAGTGGGGAGAATTTCCATCTCCTCTGAAGGTCATCTGCACAGCCCCTCTGGGGACCAGAGGGGAAGAGCTCTCTTCTCTTTTACACTGACGCGTCTGTGTTTGGACAGAGCCTGTCTTCATGACGGCCAGTGTGGACTTGTCGCCGGTAAATAAATCCATTATTCGGCCCCACTGTGGCAGAGTGGACCAGAGTGGACCAGCATGTGGTCAGCAAAGCAAAGCAAGAGTTGCCTGTACGCCGTCGTCGTTTACGGGAGGAAAATTCCGTCATGTAGTCTGTTATGTCTTCATATGACATGTGGAACTTACACCTGGCCCTGGAATCCAGTCCTGCTTTTTCGTCTCTCCCTCGCGGTTAACTGGCCAGAGAGTCTTCACCACTAAGTCACAGCTGAAGAGGGGATGGAGGTGCAGCCGGAGCAGGTTTACACTGTGTACACGTGCAGTCTATAGATTCTCCTCATATTTCATCTGTTTTTAAAATGCATTTTGCTTTTAATTGCATTGCAGCAACATATTTTAGAATCTTTTCTAGGAACTATCTGCAACAGCCAATATACACAATAGACACTAGACTGGTTCCATCTTGGCTCGATTTATTAGGTTCATTAGGGTTTTCACACAAAAGACCCCAACTGACCAGATATTATTCCGATTTTTTATTTTCCGATTGATCACACTGAAATTCTACTTCTGTGTGTAGAATCTTTATTATCCTCTTATTAACCCCCACTGTTGTGCGTTTTATCCCCGTTAATTTGATTTCCTGCTTCACAACCGATATTGACTCTAGGTCCAGGAGTTAGAACCTTTGATTTAACTTTGAACCATTTTATTATTGTCAGGAGTCGTTACGTATTTTCACATTTTCGTGTTGTCGATGTTTCCAGCAGGAAGATGAGCACAGATCTTGCACAACAGATATGGTGTATTGTACACATCACCGGGTGTCGCATACATTTCGTCAGGAGGAATCGGAGGTGAAGAAATTGGCATGACGGTGATATAATGAGTGACGTGCCGGGACTTTTAACCGGTAGATCTTTTGTCTCGCAGGTTCTGCTGCTGCGATCTCGGGCCCCTTCTGCCCCTTCAATATGAGGACCCCAGGTGCACACCCTCTCCTCATCAGCTCCCGGGCACATCGCCTCTGGTATCCCACAATCCCCCAGGGCCACCGAAGGTCAGCGCCGCCCCGCCCTCCGCTGTCGGCTGAGGATGAAGTCGGAGTGGATTCCCCCCCCCCCATGATTGAGGAGATCAAAACTGAAGCTGAAGAATAATTCTCCCACATCTCTAATTATAGATTAGGGCGCCGCAGATAACTCTTCCATTATCTCCTGAAAAATGGGGCCAAAGTGCTACAAAGTGCTGGTTTTGGAATTAAACTTTTGAAGCAATTTTTTTTTTTTTTTTTTAAATGAATTATGATTGAGGTGAAAACGCCATGACACCGATGGGTGTGCAGATTATGCTGTCCTGTGGGACGCGTGGTGGCCACGTGGTTCAGGTCCGAGTCGCCTTAGAGGGAAGGGTCAATGTAAATCAATTTCCAAACGATTGTGAGTGATTGATCACCCATTTTCAATAATGAAATCATTAACCATCAGATTGAAATTCCACTGCATGGAAACATGTTGATTTCTGTAAATCATGTTATCTGACCTTCAGCCGGCAGACCTTTCACCTTTCACTTCACTTCAAAACTTTAAACAGTGCTTGCACCTCCATCCTCAAAAAGTGGGAACTCCACCTCTCCGCTAGAGAAACCGCATTGAGCTGCTCAGCCATTTAAAAATCTGGAAATAGCCACGATGGCTCACCAGGCTGGTGACATGCCCAGACGGTGGGGACCCTCCCATATGGTGAGGCGCTGGCGTACACAAATAATCTGTCCGGAAAAGATGATGTTGCAGCGTCGCACATGCATTAATGTGCCGTTGACGGACGGAGCAAACGCGCCATTAATCTTCGGCTGAGTGTCGCCTGCTGCCGCGCCAGACACCCGGCAAGTGGACGCCACTCAGGTCTTTAGGGGAGCAGCGACCGTTATGAGGTTCATCTCCGCCCATAAAGCCAAAGGTCGGGGGTCAAGCAGAAGCCTGCAGACTCATCAGTCACCGGTGACGTCGGGCATCGATGGGGCCCTCTTTGTCTTCAAGTGCCGGGATTTCTGGGATGGTGGTGGCTGCTTGTACGAAAGTAAAATCACAAATTTCAAATGCATCATTATATTTTTTTGGTTGTCAAAAATGAACATGTTATTCACTGTAAGATTGGCTGACGTTTGCGCTAAGTAACATGCTTAAATGCGATTGGCAAATGATTAATTGTGATTAATTCACTGCATATTGTATGATTAATCGACTGAGCACCCTAATTTATTTAGAAAAAAGTCAAACATGATATTAGCAATATCGTATTTGCTCTGGCATTAGTACCAAAGAAGCTTGTAATGTTAACGTTTGCAGGCCAAACTTTCATAATGGCCGGAATACAAGACGACTCCCATCCCCATTCAAAACGAATGACAACATTTGTTATAAAGTATAATAATCGACATGTTTAAAAGTGTGGTACTGCAGAATCATACAGAAATTAAGACCTATTAATTGAAACAAAGGTAAAGACAACGGGAAAAACAATACATGAGAAAGAATATTAATACCAGAAATGTATTTGTAACTTGTAAAATGTGACAAAAGCAGAAAGCTGCTTCAGATGTTCAGAGGTTTGGGAGCTACACGCATGTCGTGGGGTGAACCGGGTTTTCAGAGTTCTCCGTGGTAAAATGTTGAGATTGGAAGGCGACGGGACGATCTTAGCTGCAAATGATCTTGTCCCTCGTTCTTTCATCCATAATAGATGAAGGTGGTGCGGTGTCCCTCAGGTTCTCGCTCTCTCTTTCTTTACTTCCATCTGTCTCGCCCTTCCTTTTGTTCCAGTCTTTTGAAACAGGCCGCTTTCCCGTGCTCCTTCAAAGAAACTTCCATCATGCTAACACCACCCCTCCATTGCGATCTGTGCTTTTCTTATTCTGGCCATCCAGCACCGGCCCCTTTCATGTCTCCGCCCTGACGGTTTCCAGAGCGCGGCCCATCTCGCCAGCAAGCGTCCATTAGAAGGCCTTCTCCCCTCGGCCTGTTTTTGTCTTTTGCTCTTGTCTTCTTATCCCCGACCCAGCCTTTAATCCAGAGAATTATGGGTAATGTGATTTGCGGGGGCCCAGAGTGCGGATGAATGAATTTTTGGGAGGTCGTCCCTTCTCGTTTGCCTCTTTGTGCAGCAACTCACAGTCACCGGAGCAGCAGAGCACAGCAAACACACAAACAAACACACACATAAATAAGATGGGGGAGCAAGAAATTAAAATAGCTTCAATTTAGACGTGAATAAAACATAAGACGGCGACTTCTGTTCGACTCAAACAGCCACTCAGCTGCTAATGCACATCGGCCCGCGAATGGATTTTTATTTCTTATTTCTTATATATATATATATATATATACACACACACACTTACTAAAAAGAGAGATTTTTAATTTTTTTTCACATCCCACAAATATCCAAGTGCATCAATTAATTGGGATTTAAAAATGTTAATTCCTCCATTTTTGGGCTGGGTCCAGCTGTCTTTCTGACAAACCCACTGAGCAAAATCTCCAAAAGCTCCTTGCATGAAAAACATCTTAAGAATGCATCCTAATTTTTCCTAACAGACTAAAACCACAGGCTGTCTTCATGTTTTCACATATTTATTCTGCAGTTTTACCCGAAGTGAGTCAGAATCAAGACGCCTCATAAGATTGGCTTTATGTTGCTGCCGGTGGGACAAGGGACACTTCACAGACTAAGCGAAGAATGGATTCGAATAAATACCATCAGGTTCTGGCTGCAAGCAATCACACCATGCGTGGAGCCGCCAATGGAATTCGAATGTTTGAAGTAAAAACAAGTAAAAAGTTTCGTTGTGAAAATTTTACAATAAAGCTCTTGATTTTTTTTTTATTACATATGTGACAACATATGTGATGAAAATAATTAGGGTCCTAAAATGAAAGTATTGAAGCACGCAGTGGTAATACCGAAAGTGTATTAAGCAGAATGCGGTGGAGATCTAGTATGGCGACTTTTAAAATACGGTCATTAGGCAGATCGTTTGTCACACCAACAAGTGTCCTGAGCCCTGAGTCAGTCGGCTCAAGAAAACGGCATCCCAGTGAACAGAAGACTGGAGATTGTAGACGGGTATTATGCTGGCATCTCGGTCTGGCTTTTTCAATATGGGACAGTGACAGTTAGACTAGAGACACAGCGACGAATTAAGCAGTTCAGCAGTGTGTTGTGCTTGAAAAAGAGGGAAATAAAATGTACTTTTGCAGGGTTTTCACAACCGAATGCATTCAAAAAAGGCTTGAAGTAGTACTTCGGAAATCGGCTTATATGCATGTGAACATGGTCACTTCGAAGATGCCACCAGACGGAGAAGGGCCTGTTTTATTAGGAGAGTATTTCTGATTTTATCTTGAAGCATGTGCTGATGAGTAGATCAGTCCAGGTATCTCAACCCTCACCCAGCTACTCCCGGCGAGTCCCATTTTTCTTGATATTTGCCACCGGGTCACAACACCAGGTGTTCCTTGGTCACCTTGGTTTTCATTTTCCTTTTGCCCCCGAGGGGTCCAGACAAGGTTTCTATTGCCAATTCACTTCCAGCTAGCTTTTGAAGGCCTGTATTCTTTCATGGTTCCCCAGGTTTCATGAAATCTTCTCCAGCTCCATTGTAGTCTGGTCTGGCAGCTGTACACCACAGGACCCTCGAGGCTGGCGGTGAGCAGCCCGAACTCTGGAAGCAAGCAGTGACATTAAGGAACGTCGGCACCTCCTACGTACAACTACTCCCACTCTTGGCATCAGGAGGACGCTACGGGAGTGTGAGAATACCGACAGCACGACTGGAGAACGGGTTTCAGCCACAGGGCCAGCAGGCTTGTGAACGACACCCATCTAGTACGCCCGGCCCGGCCCGGCACACTCTTTATTTTAAGACGTGCAATCATTCACACACACAACCTCTGTAGATGTACCATACGTGGTGCTCATTCTCCATACGTGCACGCTCTTCCAGTTCTGATTATCGGTTATTTACGGCGTTGAGGCCCGGGAAACCGACCTTGCCCTGTCTGTTTGCGCTCTCATGCCAGCATCTGTTCTGAACTGCTTGCTGACGGTGCTGACAAGGTAAGTGGGGATCGTCTCCACCTCCCAACACAGCCGAGGTTGACCCTGCTCTTCTCTCTGCGGGCAGGAAGCGGGCCTTGTTTTTCCGACATTTGCTGCTCGGTACGACAGAGCCAGGTAAGTCAAGGTCATCCAGCTGCTTCCAGAAGGCGTCTTCACATCCCAGTCCACGGGCGACGGGAGGGCGTGGATCCAATGATGCACGGAGCTGCAACCAAGTCGGGCCTGATTTCAGCTAATCAGGATTATTTTTGCATCAGTGTTTTTATTTTATTATTTAAAAGCATTTTGAATATGTATACAAATATAAAATAATGTTAACATTGGCAGAACCTTCAGCCAACATCAAACATAACACATACACAACGTGACAAAAACAAGAAAAAGAAATAAGAGCATCATAAAATTTTGGCATATATGGACCAGATATATAGCAGATTTGTCCAATTTACATTTACATTTACCAGACGCCCTTATCCAGAGCGACTTACAATCAGTAGTTACAGGGACAGTCCCCCCCTGGAGCAACTTAGGGTTAAGTGTCTTGCTCAGGGACACGATGGTAGTAAGTGGGATTTGAACCTGGGTCTTCTGGTTCATAAGCGAGTGTGTTACCCGCTAGGCTACTACCACCCTGGTAAAGATTCCCAGATCCAGACCCGGCAGCATATTTACACGTACACGAGAAAGAGAGGAGCTTCTCTACAGTGGAATAAATCTCAGCCTGGAGTGTTGTCAGGATATTGCAGTCGGTATCGTACGATCGGTATCGTACGATCGGTGTCACCGGCGGTTTTATTGCAAGAGAACGTCTCGTGTTCTCTTCATTTTAATGTCCTCAAGTGTCGGCGAGGAGCGTCAGCGCGTGGAGGTAATCTGGCGGCCCTGTTCTAATTAAATCTGCATGAGCAGCGGGGTAGAGTGAGGCTACCTGGGAGAAAAGGCCTGGGTTCATTCGAGACGCGGCTCCGCCCACCGTTGCCACGTGCGTTGCCAGGGGACGGAGCAGCGTGCTTCCAATCTCATTACCGCACACACACACGAGTAGAAAGTTCCCTACAATGACACACCCCTTTAATCTGCTCTTCATCCCACTCGAGCCTCATCCTCTCAGTATCTGAGACACACACACAGTCCCATTCACACAGAGTCACAGTGTCCGTGGCGACGTGCTCGCTGGCTCTGCCCGTCACCACGGACACACACACAGATGCTGGTGATGTAATATGACCAGAAATGACAAGGTTCCATCAAACCTTCGGACGACTTTAGTACGTATGTGTAGTTACGTATGCGCGTGCGTACGTGCCTCCAGGTTCTGCGAGTTGTAAAGAATTCATTGACTGTCCTAATTTTAGGCCTCCTCCTGCGCACTGAAAAATGAATGAGCGGCGGCGAGGGGAGGGCGTGGATCCAATGATGCACGGAGCTGCAACCAAGTCGGGCCTGATTTCAGCTAATCAGGATTATTTTTGCATCAGTGTTTTTATTTTATTATTTAAAAGCATTTTGAATATGTATACAAATATAAAATAATGTTAACATTGGCAGAACCTTCAGCCAACATCAGACATAACACATACACAACGTGACAAAAACAAGAAAAAGAAATAAGAGCATCATAAAATTTTGGCATATATGGACCAGATATATAGCAGATTTGTCCAATTTACATTTACATTTACCAGACGCCCTTATCCAGAGCGACTTACAATCAGTAGTTACAGGGACAGTCCCCCCCTGGAGACACTCAGGGTTAAGTGTCTTGCTCAGGGACACGATGGTAGTAAGTGGGGTTTGAACCTGGGTCTTCTGGCAGCATATTTACACGTACACGAGAAAGAGAGGAGCTTCTCTACAGTGGAATAAATCTCAGCCTGGAGTGTTGTCAGGATATTGCAGTCGGTATCGTACGATCGGTATCGTACGATCGGTGTCACCGGCGGTTTTATTGCAAGAGAACGTCTCGTGTTCTCTTCATTTTAATGTCCTCAAGTGTCGGCGAGGAGCGTCAGCGCGTGGAGGTAATCTGGCGGCCCTGTTCTAATTAAATCTGCATGAGCAGCGGGGTAGAGTGAGGCTACCTGGGAGAAAAGGCCTGGGTTCATTCGAGACGCGGCTCCGCCCACCGTTGCCACGTGCGTTGCCAGGGGACGGAGCAGCGTGCTTCCAATCTCATTACCGCACACACACACGAGTAGAAAGTTCCCTACAATGACACACCCCTTTAATCTGCTCTTCATCCCACTCGAGCCTCATCCTCTCAGTATCTGAGACACACACACAGTCCCATTCACACAGAGTCATACAGGGTGACGGGCAGAGCCAGCGAGCACGTCACCACGGAAACACACACAGATGCTGGTGATGTAATATGACCAGAAATGACAAGGTTCCATCAAACCTTCGGACGACTTTAGTACGTATGTGTAGTTACGTATGCGCGTGCGTACGTGCCTCCAGGTTCTGCGAGTTGTAAAGAATTCATTGACTGTCCTAATTTTAGGCCTCCTCCTGCGCACTGAAAAATGAATGAGTGGCGGCGGCGGCGGCGGCGGCGGCGAGGGGAGCCGTTCAGAACACGCCGTTCTGCCACGACAGGAAGGAGGACAGCGAAACAGAGAAGAACAGAGCCACGCACACAAGGTCGCGGTGACCCGGGAGCCTCGCGGTGTCACTCGTCACTCCAGTGCTGAGGATCGGAGCCGCACAGAAGGACATGGCATCCCCGGGACGTCCTGTCCTGATGCGTCAACACTCGTCCGCATTAAAGATGCAGGAGGGGCGTCCAACGCTCTTTCAATGACAATGTATGTTAATTTGTTCAATAAATGGGAAAATGTCCCCGTCTCAGCACTATTTTCTGTCCACTGGGGCATTCATCTAAAATGTGCTAAATATATACATATATTTACACTCTTTTATTCTATTGAACAGATAACATATTTAATGAATATTTAATTGGTGTTTGACATTTAAACACTGTGTGGTTGTAAAGACAAAGATCCCATTTGGAACATTATAGAGAACTATGCAGTGCTTGCTGGGAAAATACGGCCTCGTAACGTTTGCGTTTTCTTTTATGGACTACGGCTTTATGAAGAAGTGTGCTGTTTCTGAGCTGTTTCTGTTGGAATTTTATCACTCCAAGGCTCCGTGAAGATACTACATCTCACGACTGCCTACCACGAGGTAATATTTCACAAAACCCCGAAGCAAAGCCCTGTTCTGGCATTTGCAGGTCACATGACGTCCACCACGCGCAGGAGCGGAGATTAATCGGCACGACGTCTTTCTTTCGCCTTATCGTTAGAAGAGGGAACAAACATGTTCCAGTTCTTCTAACCGACTTCCTGAACGTCACACCTACCGCTCCGTTGCTCCGGGGCGGGCTGAACCCGTGACTGAGTACGTGGAAACGAGCACACGAAGCGCGTTTTCGGCGCGAGCTCGTCAACATTGCGCCGAACCGCAGCCGCGCCACGAGTCCCGCGTCCGCCCGGCCTGAACTGGGCCTTCGCGGCTCAAACCCGGATGAGCGCAGAAGAAATAAATAAAACCAGTCCGGGCGCGGCCGGACGGGGCGGCCCGAGGGGTAAACAGTATGTGTTTGCTGCCGGAGCCGTGCTGCGCGGCCGAGGACGGGTCCACCGTCTCTCTGCCCGAGCTGGCGCGCTCGCCCGGTCCGACTCCATCCATCTGCGCGCCTTCTATTTACAGAACACACAGAGCCGGCCAGGGAAGGGGCGCAAAGCTGGGAGCCGAGACGGGGACGTTCCAAACGTCCTAAATTTCCCTCTTTGTTCTTTCTTGGCTGACGCGGCAGCCGAGCGACAAGGCGGACAAACAGATGATGGAATAAGGAGGCATAAACGCGCCAGTGTTCTTGGCCTCGATGGCCTGACAGGCTCCAAGACGTCTTCGCCTGGGACGCGAGGGCCAGCCTCGGCGAGTCGGACCATCGCACCAACAAAACCCATTGTCCTCCTCCCGAGGCGCCCGCGCCGGATTTCTCGGTGTTTGGCGGTTTTGTGAGAACCCCAGGAGCGCATTGTTCGAACGCGGCCCTCTCGGCGCTGGCCGAGCTCGTGTCCTCAGGGTCAAGGCTGTCCTTGTCACAGCTGGGCCGGCGCAGCGACGGTTGCGTCGCTTCATTCATCACGGGCCCTGCACCGCCGCGGTAACGGCCGTCTGCTCACACCGGCTCCCCGTAGGGCCGTACGAAACACACACACAAGCCGAGTAAAGAACAGTCATTTCCTTAATTGCGTTATTATTTTTATGCAGTATTTCTGTTTCCTGCATCTCCCATCCAGTCGCACAGATTACCTTTTTACATTTACAACATTTACACCCTTATACAGAGCGACTTACAGTCAGTAGTTACAGGGACAGTCCCCCCCTGGAGACACTCAGGGTTAAGAGTCTTGCTCAGGGACACGATGGTAGTAAGTGGGGTTTGAGCCCGGGTCTTCTGGTTTATAGGCGAGTATGTTACCCACTAGGCTGCTACCACCCTACTACCAGATGATGTCACTTCCTCAATATGTATTTATTTTATTATTTAGACTCATAGCTATACGGTGGTGTGTTAGCAGATGGCTGGGAGAAAATGAGGAAGTGAACTCTAGATGCACTTTCTTAACAGAATGTGTGGTCAAAAACCATGAGGCAAAATGTGGCCACTGGAATGGATGTAGAGTATTCTTGAATACTCCATAAGGAGACAATAATATAACAATAAAATAGCCCTGTTTTAATAATGAAGCGGGATTGATGAAAATGTTATTTGTTAAACAGAATCGCATTACTTAAAATACAGTCTTTACTGACTAAAACTAGCCAAAAAAGCCATCAGTTTTCATAGACTAAAACTAGACTAAAATAGTCTTAAAACAGACGAGGCTAAATGAGTATGGAGGTGACCAAGTTAATAAAAACCAAAATGACAGAATTAAGACACCCCACCAAAAAAAACTATGCTGGGAGGGCCCCTGTAAAACATGAGCCACAAAACGCTGCTAGCGTAGAGCAATTTTCAAGGGTAGCTACTTAAGACTGCCCTCTAGTGGATGGTTAGTGTAGACGCCAACGTACATGACGTACAACAGCCAGTTACATTATAACACAGACTGCAGGACCTCCGGATGTTTATATAGAAAAAGGGAGTGTGTTTGACCGGTTTCTCGGTGAGATCTGCTGCCATTGTCGTCATGAAATGGTTGGCCAGTACTGGCTGCATTTAGGCCCCACTGCCATACCCAGCCTTGGGCACTTCCTCACTTCCCCAGCCTGCTTCCTCGCCACCTTTCCAGGGAATCGGGCGCCCTACTTCCCACTTTGCAGGATGGATGCCAGCCGGGTAGCAGACTGTGTTGGAACCAAATCCTGTCCTTTGACATATATTGTGGACACCGTCAGTGGCAACTTTATAGGAAACAACTCGTTACCTTACAACTTTGGTTTTTATCAGATTTTATCAGATACTCCACATACTCCACTGGTTTTAGAGCAAATTATAACGGAATGTTGGTGATGTTGGAAGAAAGAAGGTCCTAATATACCGCTTAAAACTCATACGCAGCAGAATAGGCATTTGACCCTGACATGGATAATCGGGTTCTGACCAACAATTCTTGCTAGTTCTTTCAAATAAGAAAGTGTAATAAGACCCTATTTGTCGCGTGACTGGCACGATTAGGTGCACACTACATACAGCAAGCTCTTTATTTCAGAGGAGGCTGCTATTCCAGGCTCTCTGCTAATCTCCCCCCGTTAGCATCTTTTACACGGTCTTGGCATTAGTTTGCATAAGTGATAGCGGCTGCATCGAGGGGATGAACCCATTAATGCTCATCACACTATTGTACCTTATCGTTTGAATGCAGCTCTTTCCCCCTGGGCCTCCAACGTCACCCAGATCCGCCTGGAGCTCCTGCTCCAGTTTCAGCGGCCGTGTTTCCATCCGGGTAAAATCCCAGCTCCGCAGCTCTGTTCAGTGGCGGGCTGCTAGTTTGGATCACTTCTAGACCACCTTTCCAGTCATCGCCTCGGTTTTCGATCAGATCTTCACAAGCACTCCTCGGCAGGCGCTTTCTGTTACCAACGAATATCTGGCGCAAAAAGAAATAAATGTGGGGAAAAAAGGTCCCAGCTTGACCACAGCATGTTCCAGAGAATCATTTTCTGTATTCCATTTGGAGATTTGGGCGGAGAACGTCAACACGTTCAGCATCACCAAGGGGGTTAAAAATTACTGTCGCACACAGAACTTTTCCGAAAGGGAATTTCCACTATGAGCAGCTTTACCTTTATGCCAAGATGGAAGAAGTAAACCTTTTTAGAAGTGTTTCGGACGATGACTTAAAGTGTTGTGCGTGTCATTAGGACCACGTGACTAGGGAACTACCTTCAAACTGGCTCTAAGTGCAGCGACATGCGCCAAGGGTGGGGCTTGCGGCTTGTGCATGATTGACGTATGACTTTGTCACCTGGAACACAATCTTTAATGAGTTTTTTTTTTTTTTAATAAAGAGAATAAAATGGTATTTGACTTGTCTAGTCTAGTGTAAGGCAGCGCAGACAGAAGAGCGATCCCAGGTGAGCTCTCATCTTGCGAGGTCTTACAGATCCGCACCCTCATTGAGGATTTTTACGCTCCAGAAGGCCGCGTCCCGCTCTCACACACACATTTATAGAAGCCTCTCCATTCCCGCCGCGGCTGGAGCTCGCTGGCATGGCCGCCTCGGAGAGGCCATCTGTTCCCCATGCTGCTTAACACACTCCTGCCCCGCGGCTCCAGCTCTGCCCGGGCTTCTTCCCCCCAGCTCGGAGAAGAAGAAGAAGAAGAAACCGCAAATTGGTCTATCGACCTTCCTGTTCCTGAGCTGAGTGCTCTTCACCTGAAACTCCTCGCTTCACTTTAAAAGACCAGAACGAGAAGAAACGTGAACGATTTCAGAGAGGCGCGTGTCGTGGTTCAAAGCGCAAGACTTCTTATCCAATTAACACGCTTCCCGCTTGGATGAATGCAAACGCACACAGACACACATACCGGACGAAGAAGACAGTCAGCAGTGCAAACAGGGTCGACTTTAATAAAAAAACAAAAAAAACCTTTCAGAAGCACCAGATATTTGCACTTGCCGATCAAACTTCTGAACATCCCATCGTCTCGTTTTTCCAACGATGGATCGTTTCATGTAGATCCGAAATGGAAGCGTGAGGAGTTAACGGAGAGCGTTCCACCAGCGACCTGTCGGCGGGACGTGGTGGAGGGTTGAGGGCCACGTCAGGTGAGGGAGTCCAGCTGGGCTTGGATCGTTTCCAGCTACGAGAGGAAAGAGGAAAAAGGTGATCAATTTTAAACGGAGGGAGGAAATGAAAGACGGTGAAGACGGAAAAGCGCCCGGCGCCGACCTTGTTGTAGAAGTCAAGCAGCTCCTGATGGCTGAACTCCACAAAAACGTTCTCTTGACCCTGGAAAAGGAGACAAAAGGGAGGATCAAATGAAGAGGAGCCGCGGGAGGGGAACTTTACATCCGGCCTCATTACGAATTATTGGAATTTTTTATATTTTTTTTCTTCGCCCGTCCAGAGAGGGAACTGTGTAACACAAAGGAAAATAAATTAGCGTCTCCTTTTTTCCCCTGACTGGACTGATGTAGACAGGAAGATCGGCCGTGGATCTCCGGTCCAACCCGTCGCCGAGGGCCCGCGCTCGCCGCGGCGGTGGGGGGTTTGCCAGGACGGACTGTCAGAGCATATTAATGACACGGACATTAATTAGACTCTACATCATCATCCATAATTAAGAGGAAAAGGGGAAATGTTATCTTTAGCCAGGCCCGCTCGAGACACGCGCAGCGGAATCTGGGGCAGCCGCTGCTCTCCGCAGCCACAAAGCGCCTGTTTACTTTGACTTATTTACTTTTTAATTCGCATATTTCAATGAATAAACAGCCTTTAAAACTCCGACATCTTTCTCCGAAGCCCAGAAAACACTAGCAGCTCCGTGCTGCGGCAGCAGAAGAGGTGCGACGTTGGCCTTGGGCAGTGGTGGCCTAGCGGTTGAGGAAGTGGCCCCGTAATCAGAAGGTTGCAGGTTCGAATCCCGGTCCGCCAAGAGGTGCCACTGAGGTGCCACTGAGCAAAGCACCGTCCCCACACACTGCTCCCCGGGCGCCTGTCATGGCTGCCCACTGCTCACCAAGGGACACATTTCACTATGTGCACCGTGTGCTGTGCTGCTGTGTATCACATGTGACAATCACTTCACTTCACTTGTACGTGTGTACGTAATGGACATGAAAGCGCATCCCCTCAGAGCGGCGAGGGGGGTCAGGATGCGTCCCGCATCTCCAGCACGTCACACGTGCCATGCGTGCCCACCAGCGTCGTGGACAAACCTCTGTCCTCGTACCCGCTAGGCCACCACAGCCATGAACTAGTAAAATCCAAAATTTTATAAAAATGGATATAAATGGATATAATTATTACCCAAATAAGTGTGTAATGTATTTTTTTGTAATAAAATAATTGTTTTGCCCACTAAAACAGTAAAATTGATTAGAAATCACATACAAACATTGTTCATATAGTTCAATGTGAGGTTCATGTGTCTAAATGAGTGTGTGTGTGTGTGTGTGTATGCGTTTTGATGGTTTGACATCTGGGTGCACACCAGAAAATAACACCAGCCAGGAGGGACAGATGAGTCCAACAGATGAGTAAAAACCAGCTCGGGTGGTGTTACCTCCCTTCTCTCTCTCTCTCTCTCTCACTCTCTCTCTCTCTCACACACACACACACTTCCTCGATCAATAACAATACCATATCTGCACACACATACACACAAGTCTGTACACACGCCCAGCGGGTGCTGTGGGGCGGTGGCGGCAGGATCCGGGGGGGCTTCGCTGCTAATTAGCGCCCAATTGTGCAAGCAGCACAGCGTTATTTTAACCGTCCCTTTACAAAGCTTCTTGTCATCAGGCCGTGTGGAAAGGATTCGTGTCCTTCTCTCTCCGAACGGTGACATTCGAATTTATTCTTCTGCGCTGCATGATGAAACATCTTAAGATAGAAAATCGCAGAGGTTCCCCGCATAGTTTCCCCGACTACAGCGGCACAGTTACGTAACGGAGAGGGGTCTCGCTTGGAATGAGGGGTGAACTGGAGGACAACGATGCTGCTCCACTGGGCATCGGGCAAATTCCGGTCATGAGCAGCAGCGTCTTGGTCGCCGTGTACGGAAAAAGACAAAAACGTGCACAACTTTCTGACTTGTGATCAGTGTGCCACACACACACACACACACACACACACCTACAAACTACTCTGGGTCATCAGCCCACCCAAGTGTGCCTTTGGATCGCGGTAGGAAACCGGAGGACCCGGGGGAAACTAGACAGAGGGAGAGCAGGAAAAATACACCCACACAAGGTCCGAGATGGGATTCGAACTCACAAACATGGAGGTCTTAATGTTCTACTTTCTGACCACTTATAAAATGTGTTCAATGTCACCATTCATTCCCATTTTATTAAGGTGTATCCATATAAATGGCCCACCCTGTATATTAAATGCAATGTATAATTACATAATAAAAATATAATACAATAATACTGAAAATGGTCAATAAAGTGGGGGTGAAGTAAAGGGGTACGATTAGGAAATTTACATTTACATTTACAGCATTTATCAGACGCTCTTATCCAGAGACACTCAGGGTTAAGTGTCCTGCTCAGGGACACGATGGTAGTAAGTGGGGTTTGAACCTGGGTCTTCTGGTCCATAGGCGAGTGTGTTACCCACTAGGCTACTACCACCATAATGGCAGCACACGTTGAGTCATATTAACAGAGTCGTTACTTCGCAATTAGCACGTTGTGTCCTGACTGTGTGAAATTTGTGGCTTCATCTGACAGGAACCATTTAGAGGTTTGCATAACATCATACGTTCATTTCAAATGACGCCGCGAAGAGTTCGCTCAGACGGCAAGGTGCCGCGCCGACGAGAGGAGCATAAGCGGACGTCTCCTTCACACCCTCGTCGCCTGGATGCTTTAATTAGCACCACTCGTCAAGTCAGGGGGTGGAACTCGGCCCCGCCCACCGCCCGATGCCGAAGGACAGAGAGAGGAGCGGCCGCGGACGGAGGGGGGGATAAAACGGGCCCGAAGTCCGCGACGGAAGCGACAGCTGGGCGGTCACAAGCGTCCCATGCGAAGGGCGGGGCTCCCGACTCGCTGCGAAAATACATCGCCGTATTCACACTACTCACGTTAACAATGTTCATAAAACCGCAGGAATGAGAGTAAACTGTATTTATGTATATTCAGTATGGACTTGAAGGCTTTAAATACATGAATAAATAGCATTAGCATGACTTTCAAAAAAAAAAAAATCCAATCAGTTCACCAGTGAAGTGAATTTTCTGAACTGGGTCAACATGAAGACGTGGCCCTAAATCCACCTCAGCCCGACGTGCGACAGCGTGCTGCATATGACCTGCTTGCTGTTCTTTTGTGCATTTGTGCATCATTTCAGAATCATGATATTTCCCACATTTGAGCAAAAAAGTAAACGTAATGCTTAAACAACAACAAAAAAAAAAAAACGGATTTGAGACTAAATCCTAACGAAATCACTCGAACATGCATTTTAAAGAAATCTCCCTTTAGCTCTACTTCACCAGTTTTGAGTCTATGTGAAGTCACAGCGTTCCTTGACTTTGACCTTTTGACCTGCACACTCTAATCGGTTTGCCTTTGAGTGCAGGCGAAGGTGCGCATCACATCCCAAGAAATTCCCCGAAGGCTGAGATCCTGTGCTCACAGAAATAGGACGAATGGTGGGAGTGACAACTGGGGAAGAAAGAAAAAAAAAACTGGTACACCAAGCGAGGTTGTATAATCCAGAATAATAATAACTATTTTCCCACTGCTTTCCCATTAAGTGACATCAGACAATTCAACTTGAATCTTGACACTTAATATTTAACCACGATTCAAAACAAACACAGAAATATACACACACACATATGTGAAGATACTCCATAAAAATAATAATAATGAGAAAATGGCCACGATAAAGCTTTACCAGGGTTAGATTTCATCAGCGCTTTAATTTTGCCTTCATTTGTGCATCTGCCTGCTCACATCAGCTCAGGGCAGGAAAACAATGACGGGCACGTTGCAAGAGCGCACGTCCACTCCGTCAGCTCTGCCCGCGGACATCCGGACAGGAACAAATCGCGCGGCCGCTCCTTCACGCCCTCCCTTTTTGGCAACCGATCCCCCAGCTCGTCCAAACGCGGTTAATTATGAATAAAAATCCCTCAATTCCTGGGTTAACCGGTTGCCATGGACACTGAGCTTCTTGCTGTACCGAGCTGTCTGTCTGCAAACAAAAACGTCAAGCTTCCTTTGTGTGATCACTCCGTTGCTCTGGGGACGTATGTTCCTCCTTTGTTTTAAAATATATCATTCATTTTGTACGTGGTACAAAGCTAATAGGTTTGAGTCCTACATATATTACCCTATTCTAAACCAGGAAAGGCGCTGAGGAACGTTCCGCTGATACAGAGGGTCCAACCGGAACTTAAGTTGGTCAACAACAACGTCACGCATTTCCAATCTGTCTGTTCTTATGGGTGAGGGCCCGAAAGCAAGACAACTGCAGGCACCTACACAGGCAGCATATGCTCCCTTCATTCATTCATTCCGAGTGCGACGAAAGAAAGAGGGTACATGTAGCCCTAAATAAATAACGGCTGCTGAAGGAACGCACAACTGCTGAACTGGGGACCGGGGGCAGGAGCGGGGCGGGGCGGCGCCCAGTCAGGGACAATCCCTGTCTGTCCTTTGTTTACAGGACAAACTCACAACGGGATGGGAGACAAAGGTGGCCGGAAGAATAAAATTAAACCCGGGAGGGATTTTAAACAGACAAGATTGCTCCTGTTGTCTGGGTATTGGGGCCTGAGAGTCTCCAGATGGGCCACTGTTCTAATGCTCCTATGGTTGGAACTCCGATAGAATAAGCATGATGAAGAAATCATTTAAGTGTCAAAAATATCCTACATCCTAGCAAAAAAAAAAACAAGAATAGTGGTTCTATCTCTACCGATTCCAAAATGGTTCATATAGGACACAAAATTGATTCATATTTCCCATTTTGTAAAGCCACAATTTTAATGGGGTTTTTTTTTGCCAATCCTATAGGTGGCACAATGCTGGTTTCTGCTCGGATAGTTATCTTTAGCTGGACCCATATGGTACGTCGTCATCCAGAGGATGCAATCCAAGTTCAGCCAAAAGTGAGAAACATTCCACGGGACCAACGCAAAATGTTCACAGTTAGTTAAAATTTTGGAAGTTACGCTTGTCACCACACATTACAGGTAAATGTACCAGCTCCTATTTGGTTTTCATTTCAGCTACTTTTACGTAAAGTAAAAGTAAAGTAAAAGTTGTTTAGTTTAAAGGTTTTCAGTTCACATATTTGTAATGCAACTTTAACTACCATCTCAGGGGCTGAATTTATACCAGATGTTCTGATGGCCGTTTTGAATTGAGAATCATTTTCGATTCATATCATGAGCCCAGCAATCAAAACAGACCATCAAAACTGTGAGGTTTTCTGCACCCCTAATCCTTGCTAAACCTCTTCTTCTGCGTGTGGTTGTTCCTTTACCCAGTCGATCGTAGGCCATTTCAACGTCAAGCCAGACGTTCCACAGCTACATCTGTAACAACAGGAAATGGTCACAATAATAAGCTAAACGTGCTGCTGTTTATCAGCCAGAACTGTTCCATTTACAGCCGTCTCGCTATTGGCTCCCTACCAACAGAAAAATAAACTACGGCCTAGAAACCCACCGAATACGGAAATAATCCACATAAGCTAGCTGCTAAGAAGCCTTGTCAGACTTCCAAGTCACAAATCTCTCCTATAGAGTCCTGTTACACTGTTCTTTATCCATTCACTGCCCATGACAATGGTGACAATCACAGTTCCATCAATACCATCAAGGGGCAGTGGTGGCCTAGCGGTTAAGGAAGCGGCCCCGTAATCAGAAGATTCGAATCCCGATCCGCCGAGGGGCCACTGAGCAAAGCACCGTCCCCTCACACTGCTCCCCGGGCGCCTGTCATGGCTGCCCACTGCTCACCACGGGTGATGGGTTAAATGCAGAAGACAAATTTCACTGTGTGCACTGTGTGCTGTGCTGCTGTGTATCACAAGTGACAATCACTTTCACTTTCTGTGACACACACAACACATTTTAGGACAGGTGATGCGATCACTGGGTGGGACAAAAAAATCTGATATATAAAAAAAAAAAAAAAGCAGAATTGTATCTGCTGATTCATGAACAATCATGTTTATTTTCTAGTTTCAGAAACTTTGTCTTCAGGAACGAGTGATTATTACAGCAAGTTCTTGAAGCCTTTAGACCCTTTTCCCGGCGGTAAAAGCTGGACAGCGGTAAGTACGTGAGCTACACGGGAGAAGAGATGGCAGCAGGATGCACTGTGGGAAGAAGGCTGACGTTCTGCTGGGGATCTTGGCCTTCGCACGGATGTCACTTTGACACGTGCCACCCACCTAAACATGGCAGTGGAACCCCCCCCCCCGATGACAGCAGGATAACGAGCCATGGTGTGCAAAGCAAGCCGCCGCTGCCGCCGCCGCCGCTAATGTCCTGGTGGGTCCCCACTACAGAATATGAGGCAATCGGCAGGCAACGTGCACTGGGAGCTTTCATCGAGCGGGAGGATCTAGTGGTTTGTGACCAGCGAGCGTACCTGGATATTAGCAGTTTGAAGGGCCGAGGCCACACACCATCGGCATTAAACGAGTCGCCCTGTCAGCACCCACTGCTTTGCTCTGATCTGCTTGCAGTTGTCCATACTGAAGGCCGGGAAACCATCTGCCCTTCCCTACAGGAAACTGGATAAGACGCGGCTGAGCTGCTTAGATTTTTGTTTAAAATCTTCGAGAGAACCGAGACGTCGAGCCGTACGTTGCGATCTGGGAAGCTGGGCCTCAGCAGGTAACGAATCAGAAGGTTGCCAGTTCAAATCCCGATCCGCCAAGGTGCCACTGAGCAAAGCACCGTCCCCACACACTGCTCCCCGGGCGCCTGTCATGGCCGCCCACTGTTCACTCAGGTTGATGGGTTAAATGCAGAGGACAAATTTCACTGTGTGCACCGTGTGCTGTGCTGCTGTGTATCACATGTGAAAATCACTACACTTTTTATTTTTTTTTAACCTGAAGGTAGCGAATCAGATTGCATGGTGGGAAGTTTTGCTGAGGTTACTCTGGTTCCATAGCGAAGCTGGAGTGTGTGTGTGTGTGTGTGTGATGTCTGCACTGCCTGTTTTAAAGGAGAAAGTAAAAGGGCAGCTCGTGCGAAGCGGAGCTCGAGGGTCAGCCGCCCATGGCAGGATTGCAGTGCAGTCCACTGACAGCGAGACGCGAGTCCATCCCCCAGATGATCCAATTAGAGGCAGGAGATGCGCGGGCCCCCCCGCGCCCGGCCAGCCATGAACGCGGCAGAAGAGATCAACAAAATGACACTCGGGACGTGGCTGTGACCCAGGGAAAATGGCCAGCCTGAGCTTACTCGCCATGCTAAAAAAAAGGGGAGGCGCCAGGCTGGAATGAATTGATCATGTCTGCAAAGACGAGCTTCTCCGTGCGGAGAGAATCTGGTGCGCTGGTGCTGTTCTTTTCCAGGATCTTAATTCCCTCCTGAAGGATCCGAAACGTTCCACGCGGTCAGATCCAGCCGCGCCTCTCCATTTGTTTATTAATGAAGAAGGACGTCCTGCACTGGGGACGACAGACGGCGAGAGAAAGGGGGATATTTCCGTACCAGGCGTAGTATGTTGGGCATGTTCGCGAAGTGTGTGTCATAACGCTTGAATAAACGTTACTTTTAGAGCAGTGACTAAATTACTTTTCATCGAGCGTTCCCTTGAAACAGTAATAATGAGACCATGCTTAGAACTTAGAACCGTGCTGTTTGTTTGGTTCTTTCCTGTCATTCACGACGCCATATGTCCCTTCTATTTAAGGTGAGCTGATCCTATGTTGAGGGGGAACACCAAACCTTGGCGTCTAGGCCATACCTACCACTAGCACTAGTGTGTGTGTGTGTGTGTGTGTGTGTGTGTGTGTGTGTGTATATATATATGAGAGAGAGAGAGAGAGAGAGTATATATAGGGGAAATTAAGTCCTAGCGGTTAAGGAAGCGGCCCCGTAATCAGAAGGTTGCTGGTTCAAATCCTGATCCGCCAAGGTGCCACTGAGGTGCCACTGAGCAAATTACCGTCCCCACACACTGCTTTGTTAGACGATTAGGAAAATTATAACTCTATAAATGAATGAACTGTCAGTGGCATAAGCAAACACTCCCCATGCACTGTGTGTTATAATAGCGCCCCCCCCCCAAAAAAAAAAAAAAAAAAAAAAAAACGGGGTAAGACAAATAGGGTAAGGAAGGGACAGAAGGAAACGATGTACACATAAAATACAGAGAGAAATAAGAGAAAGAGAAGGAAGGACATGGACATGGAAGGACATGGAGGGGAAATAGTGAGAGAGAGAGTCAGGCCGCCAGCTGGACAAGGAGAGTGAAAGAGGGACATGGACGGAAAGAGAGGAGAGGGCAAAGACAGATGGCTGGAGACCGGCCGACTGATGGTAGAGAGAGAGAGAGAGAGAGAGAAGGTCTTAAATAAATAGAGACAGAAATGGACAGGTGACAGACAGGACGGCCAGAGAGAAATAGGATGGAATGAGACAGAAACAGGGACATGGAAAAACGAGAGAAAAAGTTTCATAAACAGGACAACAGGCCAACATCCAAGGCTTCTTGTGCCTCGCAACACCCCGAGATTCCGCGGGGCCCGAGGGGCCGTCGTCCACTGGTCTCTGGACCATAAGGAAGGTGCAGAATAAGAATGTGTGAGCGAGGGCGCGAGACAGAAAAACCAATGCTGCCATTGTCCCGCAGGCCTGTGGAAACGTTCACACGGCTCTCGTGGTACAGTAGGCCGAGCGAAGCGCGGCGACGCGCTGCACAAAGGCGCGGATTGTCTGCCGGAGGTCCCGAACCCCTCCAGGCGTGCAGTGACAGGGGCTCAGGCACACAGAAGGCTCTTTCAGGGCACCCCCCCCCTCCCCAAAAAAAAAAAACCTGCTGGGAATTCAGGAAACGGGGAGAACCTCTCACACGGATGGGTCCCGTCCCCACCGAGGGGCTAATAAAAGCATCCTTAAAAGGCTCCGAATGAGGAACTCTTCAGTATTACCCTAAACCTGCAGTGTTGTTTTTCTGCTTTGTCCACTTCCTACAAACCTACGTGGCTAACAAGCGCTGGAAGAACGATAATACATGAACGACATCCCACACGTTGCCATGAGCAGTTTTTTTTAACGTGTACCTCAACTCGGTTACTGTGTACGAGCGTGGAAGGGAAGTTAGTTTATGGGCTGATGTGTGCGTTAGACTGTGAATTGGACAACAGTACAGGTTTGCACGTTCTGCACGTGCTGCGCGCTTTACTTCGTTTGCAAATGAGATCCCTTGTGGTTGCGGTGTTATCCAAAGGCGCGGTCACGTCTGGTCCAAAGCACGAAGAAGGACGCGGCGGCTTGGGTCCAGCTGAAGCGATACGGGCGGGACTAGCTATCGACTGCATCCTTTTTGTGTGTGCATGTCCTATATTTAGGTTTACTATAGTCATACTACCATGTTTTTACCAGATTGATTTACCGCCATACATAATCTTTCGCAGCGTAGCAAATTTGCCCAAGATGGCTGACATTTTCATTCGATTTTTATAGACAGCAGCTACTCCCACAGTTCGAAACAACTGGACTTGTTTGAGGAATGTCCGTGAAGTCTTCAACATACAGATCTAGCAAGCTTCCATGGCACCGACTGCAAGGGACGTTTTAGGACGTCTGCAGGTTGATGATTGTAGGCCCGGGCATGCGCCTTGACCTGACCTGAGGTTTTCATGGAGATATCATCACTGAAACTCCCGAAGACCAGGGTAGGATTTTGGCTGATGCATGCCACCGCGAAGCTCCCACTGAGGGAATCTGCTCATGTGGAGGGGGGACTTAATGGAAAACACAGCCTGAGAAGCACTCTCTGCGGCTGACTCGGCTCATTTTTTCGAGGGGGGGTGGCGCGGGGCCGTTCAGAGGAGACCGCGCCCCTCCGACCACATCAGTGACGACGCTGGTCTCAGCAGCACTGGCTGCTTTCAATTTAGGGTGAATGGCCTCTATCTGTTACATTCCTATTGAAGAGAGGGACACGTTTGAGGCCAACACCTTCTCAACAAGATCTACATGACCATGTTGATGTCAACCATCTGGTCTCTTCGGAAGAAATCGCTGAACAACTGACAGAAAGTCGTCCCGAATGTCTCCAGCCCAGTGATGGGATCGGCCAAGGATGGTGAGCATCTCCGCGCTTGTTTGGTCCTAATGCAGCGGGGCCAGACAAGCTCGCAAGAGGCGCAAATGAGTGGGCGCACATCTGTTCGCGGTTTTCATCCAGGCCTCTCAGTGAAAGAGCCGTGCTTGAGGATCACGCTGTGAACAGAAGAGGAGCTGCTGCTTCCGTAATACGGCACACATGGTTTTACTCAGGACAAAACTGCTCCCTCAGAACCCAAAGCCCCCACCCCCCAGGAGCGGATTGTATAGTCGGCTCAAATGCATGAAATAACTTATTCAACCAATCAGGGGGAGTGCCGGGGAAACACAGGAAAGCCATCACGAGTATTAAATTGTCATGGGTGACGGCCGGCGACTCTTCGCTTTAAATGCAACAAAGGCCCATCCTTCATTAAGGAGCCAGTGGAGCGGCAGTGGCCTCTCTGCCAGGAGGAGGATGTGGGAGGACACCGTCACTGTGACGGGGGGACAGAGAGAGAGAAAGAAAGAGACAGAGCTTCACCAAAACAAACTCTGCGGGACAACGGCTGGAGATCTCAGGAGACCACCAAGAGTAGAGAGATCCCAGCGAAAAGAGCCTTCAAACATTTTGGCCCAAAGGACGTGGCATGAATTGGAAGCAGCTACAGAAGGCGTGATAGCATTGTGATGTACTGGGAGCCCCCCCAAAAGTAAAAAAAAAATAAAAAAACGAGAAACATATTCATAAACACAATGCATTTTTCTCCAATCAGCACTCATGCGAGTTCCACACTACCAGCGTTTCGATAAAAGTGGGTCAGTTTCTCTCTGGGGGGTTTCCGTAAAACACGGCTATTGCAACCTGTCTGTTACGAGTTGAGCATGCAAGCTGAGGCTTCTCGGATAGCTGGAGTTTGGAATACAAAAACAGGAATAATGACATACATCGATAAGCAACAACAAAAAACCTGCATGTACGTCATGTAATAAGAGCTCTAAATGAGTCTCTTTATTTAAAAGCAGATCCTTTAAATCCATGATGTTATGCATTGTGATCGTGTCTAAATCTAAAAAAAAAACTGGGCCCATTTCAAGCATATTCCATGTTGGGTTAAGTTCTTTTTTTTTATCTGACATCTTCATGACCAACATTAAGCTTATGCTTATCATATCTTCTGCAGGAATCTACCAATGTAAATGGTCATGAAAAAGAAAACACATTGAATGAGAAGGTGTGTCAAAACGTTTAGCCTGGTGTGTGTGTGTGTGTACATACACACACACACACACACACACACACTCTTATCGGGCGATAAAAAAAGTATCGCCGTTAATCTATTCACAAAGTTGGGTCTATACTACGCAAGCTATTGTGCTGGAGTTAAATGGTTACACTAGATTTATAAGTATATTTCTTCTTTCTTGTGTCTTTTATTTTTTTTATTTTCTAAAGACTTTTATTTTGTTTTTGAGACCCTGTTCAGGTCTCTTGGACACATGGCGTGAGTTGTGAGGTGCGTGGGATTTGTGTGCAAAAAGTTATTTCTTTCATTTTAATTTAAGTACATATTAGCATGTGTGTTATTTTGCGAATATTTTTTTCATGTTCTTTTAATACTGTATATTGTAGAGAGAGGTGCAGAAAGACGCGATGTGTGATGTGATGGTCTGACGCGACCTTGCTTTTTGTACAGAATACACTTTGCACAGAAAATCTCTTGGGTGTCAGCTCATCATTTGTGGTTCAAGAAACGAAATCAAAAAGTTACAAAACGCAGAAGAAGAACCACTACACTATGATGACTTTCACCTTGATATTTTAGCGCGGATGTATACCTAGCCGAATTGCACTGTAGGGGGTGAGAACGAGTCTTCGAACTGTGAAATTACCACATCAAACGTGACGTGGTAACATGGATGCAGCTATTTAACTGAATAAACAGTTGGTAAACACAAGTACATCTTTTTGAACATAATTTATTTTCATCACCAACTATCATAGTAGAACAGCTTTCTCAAGCAGTTTGTGATGCATTTTGGAAACAGGAGATGAGCCCCTGGTCTAATGCGCCACCTGGCTTGAGAAACCCGTTCTCAAAGACTTACTTTTAGTCATTATTTGGGTAGCACACATATTCTGAATGCCTTCGGCAGAATTTAAATAAGCCATTTTAATCTTGATTAATCTAAAATCTAGATTAATCTAGAATAATTTATATTACTCTAGATTCCTCTAGATAAATTCCAAGATTAGTGAGATTAATCTAGATTAAGAAAATTAATCTATGCCCACCTCTAATATAAATACATAGTGAAATTAATCATTTGCAAATAAGACACATACATACTGTACATACAAACACAGACAGAGCAGATGTGTTTTTGCCCAGTATTTTTAGAATCCACTGTGGCCTATTACTGCCATCCCAAACGTTGCGGAGGCGCGCCTCTAACGTGTGAAGTCTTCACAACAGTACAGTTGTTTATCTCGACTCTGCGGCCTTGGAGAACGTCAGCACGTGCTCAGAGAGCGTTCGCATATCCCGTATCCGATCGGCGCTAGCCATTTCTCAGTCACGATGCCCTCATTAGCCAAAGCTGCTCATGAGCAGATTAGCAGAACATTAGCATAGCGGCGGAGGTTGGAATAATTATTCCTTCATTTCATGGTAAATGGGTGAACTGAGGGGTGCCCTGAATAATACAGCGTGTGGGTTTAAATTGGATGTTTAAGCCGGTTTTATTTCCTCTTTTTTGAAAACGGAGAGAGCAATGGAGTTGTGCTTGTCAGGAGTATAGCATACACTAGTTTAGTTTTGTGTTTGATTGTGTGATTGGTGCTCGGTGTACAGACAAACCCAAGACTAATGCTGCATTCTGAGTACACAACATTCAAAGTAGTCGGACTGAGATACGGTTCACGCTAACATTACGACGTTGTCAGGCCGTCAAGGCACCATACAAAACAGGCACTATGGGCACAATTTGAACTGATGTAGTAAATCGATCACTGGCGTAAAGAAAAAGCGTGACGGTCGCTCTCTTTAGTCTTCTGCAACTCACACTAGTGCCTCACTATCAAACACGGCGCATTTTACCAGCAAATAAAAAAGAAAAGAAATGGCCTAGACGATAGCAGAATTGCATCCGGGTAGAATGCAACAGCAAACAATGAAAAGGCATTCCGGAATTCGGCGTGTGATTCCGCTACTTGTAGCGAGATCTTTTGGAAATTTTGTTGACCCCCATTCATAGCTCACAAAAAGCTAGCTCAGTAGCTAGTTCCTCTTCTTCAACATACAGATAACTATACCAAGCAGCTTTTCCCATATTTTACCTATTTATGTAAATCGAGAGGATGCCTTTGACCTTCCACCATCCCACAAACCACATACGTTGGCTCAGTCTTCTAACCAAAAAGTTAAGCACAGCAGTTTTCCAACGCCAGTTGGAAAATAGTGCCCTGCGAGTTGCTTGCACAACTCTGTGATCAGTTCTGAAAAAACATTCAGGAAAATGAAGGAACATGGGTTCGCCATTGACCAGATATTTAGCACGCTAGACAAGGTGCTGGAAGAGTTGTGATCATCCAACAAAAATCACGTAGTCTGAACTGGGTATAAGGGATTTTGGAACAAAATGGACGGGTGACTTTTTTTGCATCGTGCCCTACTGAGTAAGGAGAAAGGAGAGCGGGAAAAAAAAACCCCCCACAAGCAGTTCTGCGAACCTGAATGGAGCGCTGTACCGTGTAGAGAGTTCCATTCATTTACCAAGCTCCAGTTCTGCCAGCGCCAGGTACAGCTTCACGGATCACGGCTGGTACCATCAGATCAGGTGTTCTCCTGATCTTCAGGGAGCGCCCCGCTGAAACAGCGGTCCAAGCGCGTCAGAAGAAGCACAGATCTTTGAAATGATGAGGCTACTGAAATTGCCGTGACGAATCTTCTATAGCCAAGAAACTCAGAAGTTTCGTAAATCACACTGAGCTTTGAAAAAACAGGAGATGAATTGAGAACAGGAGTTCTGTAGTTCTGAGACGCATGGGGCCAGAGCTCTTCGCCAGCATTGCAGCTGGTCTAAGCTGTGACGTTTATGAGTAAATTAGCCATGAGCATGTTCAGCTTCGCTGCAGCCTCTTCGAGGAACGGAGAGATGGCATGGCTCTAGACTTAACTTTTTGCACTGGTGCACTTTTGCACTTTTTTTCTTAGGTGCACCAGCACAAACGTTAGATGCACCAAATTTTCAACGCCACTGCATTTAATAATGCAGTATTTACAGGTTCACATTTTCTTTATAGGTTCTCACTTTTTTTTTATTGCTGTGCATATGGGCAATAATAAATGAAATGAAAAGAAAATCTAAATTAAAAGTGCGAGTGTTCAAAGGGCCTGAACTTGATTATCACGACGGCCTGACGATGCATCCATAAGCACTAAAATGGAAGCTGAGGCAGGTCGGTACAGGAATATTGGAATCAGAGGCGGACTCCGCCCTTCCCCATCTCTGATCGTGTTTTTGCGTGAACCACAGGTTTTTTTTCACCCCGAATGGCTGGTCGCACTGGTGCAACCTTCATTTTTTTTTTTTAGGCGCACCATTGAGAAATTAGGCCGCATTCTAGAGCCCTGGAGGGGGGAGTGAAGAAGCGTTCAGCTGAGATTTCCTCCTCTTAGAACGGCTGTGCGATTGAATCGGGGGAAAAGTCTGTTCCCCCCAGCTTCAGAGCACATGCAGTGGCAGCCCCTCATCACCTTGTGCACAACGTTCCTTAGAAAGTGGGACAGCACGAGGAGTGGGGAGCCCATGGAATGCCCTATAGGTCAGGTTAAAAATTCATTATGGATTCGTCTAAATTATTTATCGTCAACTGTTGCCAAGTGCCCCTTCAGACACACTTCAGGTCAATGAAATTCTGTAGACATCACTGGATGCTCCACATAGTGAGCACATCACATCACCTATAATATGTGCACACATTTACGCAGCCTTTCACGAAAGGAAAAAAAAGCACTTACGGACCATCTGGAATTACGCTCCAGCAAGGATTCCTCCTTAAACTGTGCTTAAACTGAAACTTGTAATTCATTTTCAAAATATATATACCTCCCAATGGATATCCAGATAGAGACAGACAGATAAATGAATAAATAATCACACTATAGACTTCACCCCCACCCCGTGTCTCCAAATCATACCCATTTTCGTCCTAGTTTGTAATAATGATGAGCATGAGCTTTTCTTTTTTGAGACGGTGTGTGTGTATGCTACTCGACTGACGTGAGATTATAGTCTACAAATTCCACTGGGCACAGGCACGCACTTGTTTTCCTCTGATAAAAAAAAAAAGTAAAAAAAAAATAAAACAGTGGCCTGTTACAATAGCTGGAAGAATTAGAATGTGTCTTCGGAAAAAAAAGCAACTTCTGTTGTTGATCAGACAACACATTGATATATATACATTGATTTTGTGTTATACAATTTTGATTATATAAAGCTGAAACCTCATACACCGATATTTGTTCATTGCAATCAACAGTCCTATACTACATCATACATACATCTCTAAATCTGTGACATCATCATTCTGAACATTTTTAATATTGGGATACCTATTAAAAGGGCGAGCGAATGGGAACACATACAGTATTGCACATTGTTTGCTCATCTCGCACATTGAAAGACTGTCACTGAGCTCAAAAACGTGCATCAGCACAGACGGCACAGGCCCAAACCAGAAGAAGGGAAGGCTTTATTAAAAAAAAAAAAAGCTTTAAGGACAAGGGCAGGGCGAAGAGTGAAAGCGAGAAGGAACAGTCTACTTTAAAGCGAGCGTGACTAAAGAGATTGGGCCGGTCTTCCCTGCAGGCTCGGTGAGAGGACCCCCTGATTGAGATAATTACCAGCGGCGGTATTTTCCTTTCTGCCTCTCGCCCGTCTTATCTCCCTGGGCTCTGCCTCCACACCCACGAGCCTGTCTCCGGAGAAGCTTTTGAGGGGACGGCTCTTATCGGGGGCTCCCAGCAAGGCCGAGCCGCCGATGCCCCGCTCTGCCAGTCACGATCAAGCCGCCACCCCCGCGCTGTTTACACATCCCGCCCCAAGAAGTCAAAATGCGACGGGATTAAATGACTTCGGATGAAGACATTATGCTAATGAAACCTGCAGCTCAGCAACATTTTGGATTTCCGGCCGGGAGTGAAAGTGGCGGGCTGGCATGCGCGCCGAAATCCTTCACACCCAGGTGCAATCCTGTTGACCGCAGCCCTCTGGGTCTTATCGATGTCGCCTGAAAATGAAAATGCTCTTCGGTGGTGCCGCACACATGGAAAGCCGCAGTCAAATGGGAAATTGGGAAGGGGAGCGGCAGGAGGCATGGTGGAATCCCCGTTACCATGCCGACCACCGTGGACAAATCACCTGCAGGATGCAATGTGTCCGGACTTCCTGCCGAGGGAAATGGGTTTGGAAATATCCCCGACCGCACAATGTCACATGACGCCAAGTAACGACAACCTGTCCTGTTCCGAGGGCTGCTGCATTAATCGTGCAGCAGGGACACGCAGACACGAATCACTGACTATTTAATGGTTTCTGTTCTTTTTAAACCTATTAATTATGAAATGACAAGAAAGAAAATAAAAAGAGATGTCAAATTCTGAACACAAGCCACTTAATAATTTTTTCATCATTCATTTTGTTTATTTATTGGCTCTGGTTACATCTTCCCATACCAAAGCACAGTGCTGTTCACAGCGAATGCAGGAAAAGGTCAATGTGACAGTGCAATCCGCAGAACATGAATTATTTAGCTGACAGCGTAATTATGCTGTATAATAACGTTCTATTAATTCACTCGGGTGAGATGCCGCCACTATGCTGGCCAGTGGAAAATTGCAGGCTGGTTGCAGGCTGAAATGGCTGCTTTCCCCATAAATCAATCAATCTTTATTCGTAAAAGGGCTTTTTTTTTTTTTTTTTTTTTAAAACAATGCGCATGGGCAAAAAAGAGCTTAAGATGAATGAGATACGGCCCAAGGCAACAGTAGCAAAGGGGGTAAAAAAAAAAAAAAAAAAAAAAAAAAAGGTCCCTGAGCTAAGACAGGAACCTTGAGAGGAATCAAGACACAAGAACCGGAACCCATCCTGCTCTAAGTAAATAAAGAACATTCAATATATAATATAATGCAGTTACTGCAGGGTGAACAGTATGGCTGCTGAGAAGTTCCACTGCACAAATGCACAGAGCGTCTTATATGTTGTAGTCCTTATTAAGTATACAGAAGGTTTTGTATTTTTTATAGTCTGTATAGGTATTCAAGTTTTCGTTTAATATCAGAATATAACTTTTATTATATTTGTCTGTAATGTGTAATATTTACACAGATTTCTTTTGTGATCAGACTATTACTGTATAATGTATGATGTGTATATTGTTGCACTGACAACAAACCTCTCTTGAAGTTCAGATTTGGGCATAAAGTGCACTGCAGAGGGTTATCGTTAATATCTAATGATAGACCGTGTGATAAAGTTGGACCGTATAATATCTTTAGACCGTGTGATAAAGCACCGAAGAAATCGCTCTGAATAAGGGTGTCTGATAAATGCGGTAAATGTAATCCTTGGACAGGATTACTGAATAATAAAGTTTTTTTTCTTTTGTGACCAACTGCTATGTACACTATTGGCCTAAAGGTGGCTCTTTGCAATACCCCCAAATGTTATTTTGTAATGAATTTTAATTAGTACTAAGATATAGCAATTTACCATTTACTTACAAGTCAATACTACAGAATAAAATATCTTGAAAACCGACAACCTTGACTATTTGCCCAACCCAGCAGCCGAACAAACTACAAAAGAAATCCTGAAATAAATTAAAGTTCATCTACAGAATGAACTGATTCAGGACCTGACACCAGATGTTACAAACCGTTTAATGTTACTAGTAAGCCGGATTCCAAGAGAATCGCAACATTTCATTTCACGAGGGCAGGCCGCGTTGGCCGGCTTAGTCGATCCTCTGTGGCCGTGGGCATTGTTCGCCATGGTAAATGGGCACGGTCTCCACATGAGGCTGGCATCCGGGGCGCAGTAGCTGCTACTGTTTCAGCCACGATCGGCATTCAGGTCCGTCCAAGTGATTTATTCGGGACTTCTGTAATGAGAGCCTGGCATTGTGCTATTGTCCTGCAAGCAGTAGGTGGTGGTTCTCCGTGGTCTGAACTCACAATGCACACGTAGCGTAAGCAATAATAGCTCCCTGACCATCCCACAGCAGGCCCAACAGCATGTCCAACAATATAAGTCAATTATACTCCGCTGGGGGAAATCATTCAAGTCCCAGACAAAAGGAGCCCAAGGGGGAACCTTGCAAAAAGGGGACAAAAGAATTCTGCAGAAAAAAAAAAAAAAAAAAGCATTAAACAGGTAAAGCCGCTCAAGTCGAGTCTTTAATCTGCGTTAAATAATTGAAGAGGACACTGCAGACCCCCTTGACCGTCTGGACGGATGCACGACACTCAGGCAGCAAAGGTGCCGATTCAGCACCACACCCTGGAGCACTCGGCCCAGTAATTCGCAACTATCCCCTCGCCCACTGACAGTACCAGGTTATGTACGTCCGTGAACCACGAGGTGAACTTGATTTCTGTTGTGCCACACGCTCAGCCTCGTAGCCTAATTAACGAAACAGCAAAACGACGAGGACCCCGTCTGTCCCACCTCCGGCCGAGGTTGAGTTGGTGAACCGCCCCTGACTTTCAAAATGGAACCAATGACGTTTATTTAAGAGCATTTCAAGCAAAATGTGCAAAAAACATGCAAACAAATAACGTATGTGTGTGTGTGTGTGTGTGTGTGTATGTGATGACAGATAATAAGCGTAAGAGAATATGTTTCAGTTTCTGTCTGCATGAAGCTCTGATCCCAACAGGAGACGCGGTGCCATCTGTTTCCTGACGTCTCTCCCGGCAAATACAGCGGGACTCGGCGCTGCTCTGATAGCGTCTTGGTCCAATTAAGCTATCTGGCCACATCGCTCTGTGTTTGGTAGCTGCGCTGCGGAGGCCCTGGCGCTGCTCAGATGCCAGTGAATGCGTCTAAGATAAGGGCCGGGGGGGCCGGGGGTATTTACAGATCCGCCTGAGTGCAAAATAACCTCGGCTTCTGCAGTCTGCCTTCAACCCTTCTGTCTCACTAGTCACATAAGTGCATGGCTTTTCAATCATTTTTGCCAATTTCCTTATAAGCAATTTTTGGAATTAATTATGGAAATTCAACTTTAGACACTAAAATAAGTATGTAAACACTAAGCTGCTCATGGACCAAAATGATCCCAATGAAAGCCATTAAAAGTGCTACTTAAAAAATCCTTCCATTAAATCACCCATCTTTTACCACCATGTTAACATTTTTTGCCATTTGACAATTTCTGAAAATGTATATTTTATGCATCTATTCATAATTAATCTTTATATATTATATAGCAGCTATAGGAAGAAAGACACAAGGGGTACTAGGCCAGACTAGGCAGGGGAGGTTTGGTTTTCAAGAAAAACCAATGATGCAAAAATATTCTGCAAAATAACTAGATAGGTCGATAGGGATTAAAAACAATGTTCCAGGTCTCTGAAGCCTTTCATCTCATTTAAATATGATTAGAATATTTACAGAACGTTTCATGTGTGGCAGATAGTTAGATATTGACATATATGTATATATGGCTGTTTATATGATTTTTTTTCCTCAGCATTCAGCCAGTTAATTGTACTTCACATTTACTGATTCACATCAGTTCTGGATATTTATGGATGTTAACCGGCTAAAAAAAAAAGTAGACAGTGCTGAACAGATATGGTGACATTTATATGTCATTATATAATGATGTTTATACCATTGTCATCAATAATTTGAAGTTCATTGTAAATATAAATACCACCATTTACAGGTGACCTTGAACTGGAAACCTTAGTTTAGATCATTTGTCATACGTGGGATGACTCGTGTGTGTTTTGGGTGATAATTTAGTAGATTTGTAAGATTTCAGTGAATTCCCAGATTCCATTTTCACAGCAACGTTAGCATTAAGCGGGGTGGATATGGATTTTTCTCATTATCTTCCTGTCAATATCTGAGGTCACTGGTCACAGTGAGTAAGGTGAGCCGGTCTCAGCTGGAGTGTATAAGGCTGGATTTCCAATTTTTCTACAAATCAGTCAATCATTTAGTCCTTTATCCGGCTACAACAGTGATCTTCACCCTTAAATCTCCATATAAATTAAACATTTTTTTCAACGGGCCTCAAACCAGGACTAGGCACAGTCCTTGTCTGAGGGACGCCAGGTTTTAAATAAGTCATCCGTTTCGGAGAGGAAGGAATGCCGGCATCCATAATTTATTTGCCCGGGCAGGTGAGGAGAGCGAAGACTGACTTTTTTTTTTTCCCTTCCTTTGAAGAACGTGAAGGATGCCGAGACACTCTCGGGTCAGCCCGACTCAAAGACTTCCGTTCGGTGTGGAAGCCGCGAAACTTCAGAGTTCAGCTCTGACAGCCAAGATCTGCGGCAGGTACCGCTCAAGGTACGTAAAAATGGCCGATGTCAGCAAAAAAAAAACAAAAAAAAAATTCACTTCACTTCATTTCAATGTCAACTTCAGAGTCCGTCCTGGCAACAAATGGGGGAAAGACTCCGGCGTAAATAAAACAAAACTGCTTACTGCTCCACCGGACCCCTCTGCCGTGCGGCAGAAGACGAGCAGTTAATGCTCTTAGCAGCGTATTGCTAGAGTAAGCAACAATGGCATCACTTTAGCTTGATTAGGACGGGGGAGTGGGGGGCAGATGGGGGTGGGGGGTGAACAAGACGTCCGTCCAACGCAGATGAAAAAAAAAAAAAAGAGGAAACGCGGATAGCGGCGATCCAGACGAGAGGCCCTCGCTTTTGTCTCCGCGGCGAGATGAAGAAAAAAACGGGCTTATCTCAGCTCGACGCTCGCTGATTGGTGGCCGCCGTCCCGGCCCTCGGCGGCACCGCGGAGCAGGAGGAATCTAGCGCAGATTTCTCAGATAGCCGCGCGAAGACTTCAAAGGGCAAATTGGAATTAAAGGCCCAGAAAATATGCTTTCCTGGGACGCCGATCCCCGGCCTCGGGCTAAAATTAAAGGGGGTTTTGGTCGTCTGTGATGGGACTGGGATAGCAGGAGCGCAGGCGATCCATAAACGTGTGGTGGGGGGAACAAAACGACAAAACAAGAAAAAACTGAACAATTGATTTGTTCTTTCCGACATTGAGCTCAAACAGTTCAATTCATTCTCTTTGAACAGTTGACAAACGTCCAATTCAGACCCTTAAAATATCTCCATTAAGCCATTTAATAATTTTGTGATTCCATAGAGCGGTGGGTAGAAGTGCGGTCACACACAAAGAAATGCAAAACATGACGCATGTCACTTTAAAATGGTGTACGGTGATTTGTCACATATCTTTTTTAGTTTTTTAGGGGTCACATTACGAAGAGAGTCACACGAGAAACAAGGCGCAGTTCAAGAGCGGAATTTCAGTCTCATGCTTCATGTCACTGAACCTCATAACAGCGTTACGTGTACTAGCCAGACAACACTGTCTGTAAAGTAACGACAATTGCAGTGGTGCAATTGTGGTGGTTAAGGAAGCGGCCCTGTAATCGGAAGGTTGCCGGTTCGAATCCCATGTTGACCTCAGCGTGTCACTCAGCGTATTCTCCAGCAACACTGACGCGATACTCATCAGTGAACAGGATGGTAGACCATGGCTGCATTGTTCAGGTCACATGGGGCAGTGGTGGCCTAGCGGTTAAGGAATCAGAAGGTTGCCGTAATCAGAAGGTTGCCGGTTCGAATCCCATGTTGACCTCAGCGTATTCTCCAGCAACACTGACGCGATACTCATCAGTGAACAGGATGGTAGACCATGGCTGCATTGTTCAGGTCACACGGGGCAGTGGTGGCCTAGCGGTTAAGGAAGTGGCCCCGTAATCAGAAGGTTGCCGGTTCGAATCCCGATCCAACGATCCAATGGACAGCGACAAACTGACGCACCGCTGAAATCCTCAAAACCAGCAAAGGTACGTCTCTGATGCAATTTACCAATCTTTCTAATGACATGCAGACTACGAAGAGTACAGCTAGCGGGGCGAATGCCATCCATCACCCTAAACGCAAGAAGGACGGAAGCAGCATTACAATGTTATGGAGATGCGTCCCGGCTTTCGGGGACGGGAGCGCTCATAAAAATGGATGGGCAGCGGTCCTGTGGAAGACGGGAGCCGGCTGCATTTCAAAGACCTGAGAGAATATTCATCATTCGGCAGGATAGCGGCACGGAACGAACAGCAAAAGTACTCAAAATGTCACCGCGCCGGCGTGACAAAATGTCAAAAACAGACATCAATCCTACGCCGAACACAGAACTGGTGAATCAGCCAAGATGCGGCCGTCAGATATGTTGTTGGAAGGTTTTTCTACCTTGCGTCACTGAACGCTGAACGATCTTCTGCGGGAATGGCAGCAATGTTTACCCTACGGTGGAAAATCCGGAGATTTAAACAGAGTACATCTGACAGGTTACGCAAAATTATGGTCAACTGGGCTACTTTCACACAAACTGCCAGGAACTTGCTTAACATCACGTTTTCACACGTTTCTCACAACGATTGCGGACTCTTTTACCACGATGCACACCAATGTGAAGGTTCTCTTTCTTTCTGCCATCCGGACATGCAACATCTTCCATACTTCCATTTTTTTCTCTCTTCAGCCTGTTTATATGCAGATTTGCTCATTTCACCCAACGTACCTCCAACTTCGTGCCTCTTCTCCCATTTTTCTTACTATTATTCTGTCCATCAATTGTCACTTGTCATCCGTCCGGTGCTTTGAAATTCCTCATCCCCCCGTCCATCTTTCCTACGTCACGTCTATCTCTTCCACTCCGTCTATTGATCCCTCTAATCTCCTTCCTCCCCTTCTCATTTCCTCATCTATCGTTCTTACTTTATCTTTTGTAAACTACACCCCCACCACTTTGCATCTTTCTAATCTGTCTTTACTTTTTTTTTTTTTTTTTTTGCCAAGTCGATTTGATGCCCGACAAACAAGTGAATGGAAGTTTTATTGGTGGTTGCAGAAGTCCTCACTGCAGAGATCAATAACCTCCAGACCATCTCCACCTGAGCAATGGCGTTCAATTCCGATTGGATGTGCGATTTTAAAATCACACAGACTCAGGATCCCATTTTTGTTGCTCTTCACAAGATGTCACATCAGATACAGACAACAATCTGTATCTCAACACCAGGCACATTTCCCAATCGAAAGTTTAAAAGGGCTGGAGCCAATATGGATGATTGGCGGCTCTTATGCACGCCACTGTTTCCGACCCCCTCGTGTCAATATGTCCCTCATCCTCACGCCCCCCTTCTTCCTCCATATGCTTCTGTTCTCTACGCCTCGACATCAGATTAAGGAATCCGATTGGAGAATTAGTAAAAGTGGCATCAGTGAACACTCCCCATGCACCACGTCTCAGGGAACTCCGGCCTGGACGCTGTCGAGGACAGACGTTTCTTTTACATAATTCATCATCCCGTGCCACGCCGGCATCTCATGCATTAGGAACCAGGCCTCGCCTTCCCAACACCAGCCTAGGAGAGGGCTTTTTCGGACCAGCCCGCCTTCCGCGTGACCGGTGAGATGGGTGGCGGACGTGGGTAGATGTTATCCACCACGGGGGTCAATTTTCATATGCAAACACCGGTGTTCCGGCTGGACGGTAAGGAGAGACGGGAAGTGGGCCATTTGTGCTCAGAGCACCCTGAACGTGGTCTGGCACCGGTCTGGGGCACGGAGGCGGAAGGAGGGAAAAAGAATCACTTCCTGTTCTTCAAAAGAACTGGCGGCACCAGTGACACTCGCGCTTCATCTCCACCCAAAATATTTTCCTGCAGCTGGAACGACAGAACAGCTCTGGGGATCCGGGAGGGCACAGCGGCTCTGCTCAAGGCGGCAGGGGTCTCCGCGGTGATGATGGCGTCTCCGCGGTGATGATCACGTTGCGGGGAGCGCCTGTCAAGCGGCTGCACACCCAGACGCTGCTGGGATTTCCGGGTGTAATAATGCTGCCCAGCCTTTCACTCTGAGGGCAACGCGTGAGACTCGGGTGATGATATCGCGATTATATCACAATTAACCGTTTATATATCCGAGTTATTTATGATGACAGCCATAATTATGAAAATGTTCATTAGGCAGCAACTGTTGAACAACGTAACAAAGTGAAATCATATTTAAAGAGATGCACTAGAGTGGCATTATTTTAATATGGTGTCAGTTTTTTTTTTTAATGAACTAATTACGCCACTCATCCATCAAGTTCTTGGCCGGTAACACAAGTGACGAATTTCAAACAATCTTATTTGGGATGCAAAGGACAGAGGTGTTGGTGTAGGCGTTTTGTGGCTTCCCATTAAGTTTATATACAGTACAGGCCTTCCCGTTCAATGTGTTTTCTTTATTTTCATGACCATTTACATTGGTAGATTCTCACTGAAGGCATCAAAACTATGAATGAACACATGTGGAGTTATGTACTTAACAAAAAAAGGTGAAATAAGTGAAAACATGTTTTATATTCTAGTTTCTTTGCTCTGATTACTGCTTTGCACACTCTTGGCATTCTCTCAATGAGCTTCAAGAGGTCGTCACCTGAAATGCTTCTCCAACAGTCTTGAAGGAGTTCCCAGAGGTGTTTAGCACTTGTTGGTCCAGCTCACCCCAAACCATCTGGATTGGGTTCAGGTCCAGTGACTGTGGAGACCAGGTCTCCACTTTTTGTTAAGTACAGAACTCCACTCCATGTGTTTTTTGATGCCTTCATGTTTATTTGTCTTCTTTTGTTTTATTTAAATGTCAAATAATGTCCAGTGTTTTAGTGGCTGTGCGAATTAATGTGCTTATTGCCACGTTCAAATAAATGAACACATCTGAGATTAATCGCAATTGATTATGTATAAAATGTACAATTAATCTACTAACACCCCTATTTCTAAATAAATTGCACCAATTTTGACAGCTCGAAATTTTTTTAAAAAGTGATCAACTCCAAAATTCTATAATGCAGAAATGGTTAATAACGTTAGATTAATCATTCACACTGGGGTTTTTAATATGGCCGGTCAGGGAGGCGAGCCTGTGGAGCACGTGGATTCAGAGAGTGGAGAATATGCACCACACAACACTGGGGGGACATGATGCAGTCTCTCATTATCCCCATTGGATGGAGAACACAAGGCCGAGGCGACTCTCAGAAGTGGAACTGCTCACCGCAGCACAAATAAACATCCCGGCGTGCGCACCGACCGTCTGAGACGGGACACCAACACCCTGTAATCAGCGGTAGTGCCAGAGGACCGACGTGTCACACAAAAATGGCTGACCGTGGCGTTCGGTGCTGACCAAGGAAGTGACTCTCGTCACAAAAAATGGGTTTTCCCACTCCACATCCACCTAAGCGGGTGGCAGACAGAGACTCATATTAACACTTACCTCTTCAGACAATACAGACTAACTTTTAAACTCTTTTCTTGAAGTCTGACTTATGTCATAAAAACAACAGAGTGCACAGAATGATTGCATTCATAATCGCAGACCTTGTAAAAAAAGGCCGTCTGCCAAATGCCATAAATGTAAAGGTACTTGGTCGCGGTCCGCTAAAGTCTAATGTTGAAGTGCTAGGGGTGTTGAAAATAAGGGACAAAATGAATTAGCGGGAGATTCTGTAGTGCAGAACACTACAACTCTGGTTGGTGATTGTGGAGGGAACGTTGGGAAGGAGTGATACAGAGAGGGACGCCCTTCCAGGGTAGAGTGAGCCTGCAAATGGTGTCAGGGCAGGGCTGGTGACGATTTGTCCAATAAGAGAAAAAGTAGTGGACACTTTGGAATACAGCCTGTGATCACCTGACGCCATGAGCGGCAGAAAAGCGCCTGGTTCAGACGTCCGTGTGGCCTTTGTCTTGGTATTATTATGTCTGAATACGGTGCACGTCTGTAAATAACATGCCAGAGAAACGCCAAACGGCAAGAATAAAATTCCTTTGTGTGTTATCAGGCTTGATTGTTAGTCCACAATTCTGTAGTGTTGGTTTTAAAAGATACTTTTGAAAACCTTAGTATTCTGAATAGCGCAGTACAGAATTTCGGACTCACTCAGCTGACAGCCCCCCTCCCATTCAGGTTGCTGTGAATAAACTTGTGCCAAGCCGAAAAACTCTTGCCCGACATATCTGGTATCCTGGAAACAACACGCTGGGATCCACAACCCCAAAAACACATGCCGGAATTCCACGAAAAAGACACAAAAACCAATCACGGAACTCAGATGTTAGACCCCCCCCCCCTTCAATAAAACTTTTCCCTCCTCTGGACGTGTGGTCGGGCCATGCTGGAGAGAAGCTCGCGGCTATTCACGGCCCCTGAGAGCCCCTCTTGTGCGACGGCTCCGGGCATCGCCTAGGCAGCCCCGCTCCGACTGTCTGGCATGCGGAGTCTATAGCCTCGGAGGGTTAGGCGGCCTCGTCTTTTTCGCCACATTCTTGTGGGAAGGAGATTCCAGCTAGCGCAATATCTCACTGCCGCATCTATAAATAAAAGGCATTTGTCTATGGCCGATGGAAGAAAAAAAAAAAAAAAAAAAAAAAAAAAAGAACAAGGAGCTGCCTAACAAATGCGGCTTGTCACATTCAATCCAAGTGTGCAGTATATATTGTTCAAATAAATCTAATCCGCCACTGGTACTTTTGAAACAATCACAAAAAGCGTGCAACATTTTGTCATGGGTGTTAATCGCTACCAGTGCAACTAATGCACAAAACGTTCGTTTGCAATTAATAAATCAAGTTCTTTAGATTAAAATAAAATCACTAAACCACAGTATAAGTCTGTACATACTCATGGGTCAGTTAACATGGCAGTATCATTCTGGGAAAAAGAGAAGGGAAAGAATGAAGAAAGATTATCTGTTGCTAGTGACGGGGACTGGTACATGAACCCTGGGCAAACAGGCCTGAAAGGGACTGATGGGGCGGGCGGGTGGGGAGGGGTGAAAAGAGGGATGAATGCCCCAGTGGCCGGGGCTGTAAATAAAGCCATGACATCATCGCAGGGATAAGCGCACCATTCTGGAGGAGGAGGTCCGTGGTAATCGCTGGAGGAGGTCTCACTGACCAAAACCTCACTGAGATGACGGGCCGCTCTTCACAATTACAAGGACACATATTCCCAGATATAATTAGTGAATAACAATGAAAAAAGGAACAACCACCCTATAACTATAACTCCTTATAACTTCATTTGAACCTGAATTTACCTTTATCTAACACTGGGGATAGATATGTTGCTTTTATCGATAGAGCAACATCACAAATTGGCATTTTATTATGAGTAAAAATAATACAGTTTTTTTTATCAGATCTAAGGTTAAAATAGGTTTTACATTATGCAGCAAGAAAAAAAAAACTGACAAAGCATGTCACCAATAAGAAATAATTAGCAAATAAAACCTCAAAGACAATGGAGGCACCTTAACTGAGCCTCCATCAAGATTAAGCTTGTTGCATGAGGGCGTCCCTTTCCTCTATGTATTTAAATTCACCTCTTCATCCTACAGATCTCAGTACCTCAGCGTGCTTTAAATCGCGTGGTCGGAGGTCACTAGGTCAGTCAGGACTGAGGAGAATGCGGCGCTCGGTATTCCGCACTGACCCCTGGGAAGCGTAAACTCTGTTCCAGATTCAGGCTGAAATGAGATGCGAGAATCAATAAACATTACAGACTTTATAGGACACCATATCCTGCGGGAAGCTTTAGATATGAGTTCTTCAAAGGTAGGTGGACTGTAGACTCAAACACACGTCTTTGGTCCTGGCATATTTACAGTTGACCAGAATTATTTTAATAATAATGAAAAAAAAAATGACACCACAGGGCATGAGTTTCAATTTCTATTTGAGAAACACAGTGTATGTAGATATATATAAATTCACCTCTTCATCTTTTTTCATCATCACCCCTTTTTTGGGCCAGTGGTAAGTGGGGTAAGGAAGGCCTGGCGGTTAAGGAAGCGGCCCCGTAATCAGAAGGTTGCCGGTTAGAATCCCGACCCGGCAAGGTGCCACTGAGCAGAGCACCGTCCCCCCACACACTGCTCCCCGGGCGCCTGTCATGGCTGCCCACTGCTCACCAAGGGTGACGGTTAAATACAGAGGACACATTTCGTTGTGTCACCGTGTGCTGTGCTGCAGTGCATCACAATGACAATCAATCACTTCACTTTCATCCTATAGATCCCAGTATCTCAGCGTGCTATAAGTCGGTAGGTGAGAGCGGGTGAGGGGAATGTGACGCCACAATGCATTCTGGGAGTGTAAACACTACCAAATTACCGCGGTTCCTGATTCAGGCTGAAATGGGATCAGTATTACCGATTTTATAGGATTTATAATGGCCTGCAAGGACAAATCCCCACATTTCAACAGGAGAAGTAGTTCACGTGTTACGCAACGCATTCGCAGGGTGGAGAATAAAAAAAAAAAAAAAAAACGATCACAGTGTCTCTTTTCCAACAGCCGGAAATCTTTAATTACGCGCCGCATCTCTAGGTAGTAATAAATGAGGTCGCAGCCTTCACTGTGAGGATTCCAACAAAGGCCCCCCGCTCCTCGGTGGCTGAACCCAGAAAAACAAATTAAGAACCAGAAGGCTTTCAAGTCGCGCCGCTTTGATAAAAATTCGGCAGACGTCACGGCGAAATAGAATTAGTTCGCGCCGCCGCCGCTGGCGCGCGGGGGCCCGATAACAATCAGGCGCCGTTCGGCAATTAACGCCTTTTCCTCCTGTCACTTCCCTAAAAGACCGCCATTATGACGGAAGACCAATAAAACACGCGGTGAGGTCACACGAAAAGATGCGACCGTTCTCCGAGAGCAGATGGGTGGATTTTTCCGTGGAGCTGGTAACAACAGGGGCAGCGGTGGCCTGGCGGTTAAGGAAGCGGCCCCGTAAATCAGAAGGTTGCCGGTTCGAATCCCGACCCGCCGAGGTGCCACTGAGCACCGTCCCCACACACTGCTCACCAAGGGTGATGGTTGCCACTGAGGTCCGGAGAGGACATTCCGGGAGGAGATACGTTCCGGGAGGAGGAGGAGTCCTCGACCCGCGGCGTTATTTGATTTGTGGGCCGGCGAGGTGGAAACAGACCCGGACATGAATAAATAACCCGCTCACCTGCTTTGGCGGGGCTCACGGACGGGAGGACGTGTCGGAAAAGCACGGGGACAGGTGGGCGTCGTCTCCATCCACGTTCCCCATCAGTTTCACCACGGGGACCCAGTAAGGAACACGGACACCGGGGTTCTATTCTACTCTTTTTACGGCACAGTCTAAAGTGAAGTGATTGTCATTGTGATGCACAGCACACGGTGACACAATGAAATGTGTCCTCTGCATTTAACCCATCACCCTTGGTGAGCAGTGGGCGGCCATGACAGGCGCCCGGGGAACAGTGTGTGGGGACGGTGCTTTGCTCAGTGGTACCTTGGTGGATCGGGATTCGAACCGGCAACCTTCTGATTACGGGGCCGCTTCCTTAACTGCCAGGCCACCACTGCCCCAGTCATGTTTCAAACAAAGACAACACTTTCTGCCACATGCTAAACCAGATAGAATGATTTTTTTTACGAACAGAGAAGATGCCGGGCCATCGCGTTAAAGACCCATCAACGCACACGGCCCAGCAGCACGGATTTGTGTGTGGCAACAGCGCCCCCTTCTGAGAGCAGAAGGTACTGAATCTCACCCGGCACGGTCAAGGATCGACACATGGCTGACATCTGCATCCACGAAGAGCCGGCGTGGAGAGGACCTCCGTCACGAGCCCCACCTTAATTCGGCGAGCCGATCGGCAACGTCTGAAGGAGGGGAAACCGCCCGTCGGGGCGTCGACCTCCCAAGACGCCAACAGACTCGCGCAAAAGCAAACGGTGTTTCCATCGACCGCACAACTTCCTGTTTGATCTGTGGATGCTCCACTAAGCTCTGTGCGCTGGTTCGGCACATTATCCAAGGCTTAGATGCACGAGACCAGGCTAGACCCCCCCCGACCCAGACCTCTGGAGAGCAAGAAGGCAGAATATGGTTTACTACGGTGTTTACTACACTTAAATTAATAATGTAGTCATTATTCTTTTGCCCGTAGAAAGAGCATTTCCATGCATATTTACATTTTGCCCTTTTGGTTCTCACCGCTCGATATGCTCCTCAGCACCGTGGTTTTACCGTATTTTGTTTTGTGGGGCTAGCCCAGTGGATAGTAACGCAAAGATGGACGATTTTTGGTATTTGGTGGATTATTAAAAACGGAATGTTGTGCATAAATAGACACAAGGATGAATTAAGTGTTGTGTGTGTGTGTGTACCTCGGCATCGTCCCCGCTGATCCCCAGTTGCAGCACCGCGTGGGGGGCTTTCAGCTTGGCCTGAGAAGACTGACCCAACTCGAGGCTCATCTGCCACCCGACGTGCTCCAGCTGAAGATGACAGAACCGCCATTATAAATACACGCTAGACATAAAAGGTCAGCTGAAGTTGTTTTTTTTTTTTTAACCATTGGCCTGTTAAAAAGTTATTATATCCCTCGATATTAAACCTCTCCTGAGCCCCAGGGAGAAGATTAATGTCAAACTCTATTCAGTGCCTCATTTTTGCACTCACTGCTAGCGTTACATACAGGTGATGAAGCAGGCCAAAGTGCATAAACCGTGTATTAGAGTTAAAGCAGGTAAAATATTTCTCCAGTAAAAGTCCTCCTTTTAAACAAAACCACGTCCCTTCAAATGTGGTTTATTAAGTTTCTGGGTCTAGTTCAGAAGACACGAATTTAAGCTGAGATGTCTGCCTTGCGGGGAGCAAATAGTTACAGGGACAGTCCCCCCCCCGGAGACACTCAGGGTTAAGTGTCTTGCTCAGGGAGTAATTGGGGTTTGAACCTGGGGCTTCGTGGCCTTCTGAAAGTGAAAGTAAAATGAAATCATTGTGATACACTGCAGCACAGCATATGGTGACGAATGGTGTCCTCTGCATTTAACCATCACCCTTGGTGAGCAGTGGGCAGCCATGACAGGCGCCCGGGGAGCAGTGTGTGGGGACGGTGCTTTGCTCAGTGGCACCTCAGTGGCACCTTGGCAGATCGGGATTCGAACTGGCAACCTTCTGATTACGGGGCCGCTTCCTTAACCGCTAGGCGTGGTAGTAGCCTAGTGGGTAACACACTCACCTATAAACCAGAAGACCCAGGTTCAAATCCCACTTACTACCATTGTGTCCCTGAGTAAGACACTTAACCCTGAGTGTCTCCAGGGGGGGACTGTCCCTGTAACTACTGATTGCAAGTCGCTCTGGATAAGGACGTCTGGTAAATGCCGTAAATGTAAAATGCCACCACCACCCCTGAAGATTTTAGGTTTGACGAAACCCCCAAAGACTGACAACATAAGCCGAAGGCCGCGGCAGCTTCTCTATAGGCGAGCGTGTTTCCCGCTAGGCTACTACAAACCAATCGTTTTTCATTGCTTGTGACAACATAGCCGCTTTGCATAAATCCTGTTAGCAGGTAAATCCATAAATGGATTTGATTGGCCAGCTTGAAAAAAGTTCCAACTTTTTGCCACAAGAACTGCAAGCCAAGCCTATTGGGGTTAAGGAAGCAGCCACGTAATCTGAAGGTTGCCGGTTCGAATCCTGAGCCACCAAGGTGCCACTGATTTATATTTAGAACATTTACCAGACGCCCTTATCCAGAGCGACTAACAATCAGTAGTTACAGGGACAGTCCCCCCCTGGAGACACTCAGAGTTAAGTGTCTTGCTCAAGTACACCATGGTAGTAGGTGATTTGAACCTGGGTCTTCTGGTTCATAGGCGAGTGTGTTACACACTAGGCTACCACCACCTGGTTTAGTCTTAAGAATGAATCGCAGTGAATGCCGGCTGTTCAGATGCTTTGCTCACCCTCTGCAAGGCTCTCTGGTCCCACGGGGTGATCCGTAGTCTGAATTTACCCGAATGGCATACATCTCCGGCATCAAGGCGTCTGGACGTGTCCAGGAGGGGTGAAATTCAATAGCGAGTTTTACGTTGCCGTCGTAGAAGAGCGGCAGAGAGCCGCCACAAATCGGCTTCTCGCCCGCTTGTCTTTTAATGGCCGTAATTGGTTTGGTGAGTTACTGCCGTTAAGTCTTGGGATGGGTTCTGGGAACAACCTGTTGGGTGGGACTTTTTTTTTTTTTTTTTTTTTTTTTTAAAGCAATCACTCAAGACGACACGCCACTTTATCTCAAAGCACTACCCCGAGCCGATCCTGGCGCGGGGGCGAGAAACGCGGGCGCTAATGGAGTCGCTGAGCGGCGGGTTTATTGACTGACGCCTCATCAATCTGACTCTGTGGCGTAAAAGATTAACAGGTCCGAGTGCAGAGAGGGGAGCTAAGCGTTTTATGAAGCGCATCCAGGCAGGGTGATGAACGGGGCCGATCCAACGCACGGGGAAAGTGACAGGCCACCCGATTCGCCAGAAGGCCCGGCGATAAAGCGCGCCGACGGGCTTTATGAATAGTGTGTTGTGTTTACTGGCTACTGATGCAGCGGCTCTATTAAAAACCGCACGTTTTCTGGTTCCGCCCGTGGCCCCGGGGAACACAACTTTCACCTCACGAAGTGCAGATATAATCAGCAGCTCTCACGGGCAGTAAATCTTTGACTTTGGCAGAAATGTCTGACACAGTTGGGGACGCACTACTCGGGACATTTACCGAACACGTTGCGTCCACACGCAGCCCCTTTTCACCCTTGTATCCAAAGCCTTCGGGCCGTCCATGCCAGACACACACTACCACATTAATATACACACACACACACACACACACACACACACAGTACGGGCCAAAAGTTTGGTCACACCTTCTCATTCAATGTGTTTTCTTTATCTTCATGACCATTTACGTTGGTAGATTCTCACTGAAGGCATCAAAACTATGAATGAACACATGTGGAGTTATGTGTCCAAACCTTTGGCCTGTGCGTGTGTGTGTGTGTGTGTGTGTGTTATTGAACTGTTCCTTTTTGCACCTTCTTTATTCATTTACATTTACATTTATGGCATTTATCAGACGCCCTTATCCAGAGCGACTTACAATCACTAGATACAGGGGACAGTCCCCCTGGAGCAACTCAGGGTTAAGTGTCTTGCTCAGGGACACAATGGTAGTAAGCGGGGTTTGAACCTGGGTCTTCTGGTTCATAGGCGAGTGTGTTACCCACTAGGCTACTACCACCCATTCATTTCAATAGTTTAGTGCTGTCTGTCTACATGTTTTGTTTCACACAAATGGTACTCTTGCAGGGTTTTTGCACTTTGTATAGTCCAGTTTGTCAGTGTCACACACATGCACTTTATGTCTTTAACACTGTTTAAATGTTACAAATAGCACCAGGTTCAAACTTATAATTGTCACAGTCGAGAGAGAGAATGTATTCTGCCCATTTAGGCAATGCTGGTCTAGTAGCTAAGTCAGTGGACTTGTGACTGAAAGGTTGTGGGTTCGAATCCAATCATGCACAGTCTCACTTTAAAGCTAAAATGATTTTCTGACCGACCCAACATTTGGTTTGCCTGTTCATTTTTTACGTGGCATATTCTTCAGTGCGGTGTGAACGGTTCGCCAAACTGAGCTGGCCCACATGCGCACGTGACATGCATGTCACTGTACTGATGCAGGAAATCCTACTACTGGTTAACGTCTGTGTGCTCTTAAATGTGTGGTGACATCTGCCTGACAAGGCCTAAGAAGGTCTTCACCAGCAGGTGGTGGCCTAGCGGTTAATGAAGCAGCCCCGTAGTCAGAAGGTTGCTGGATCGAATCCCGATCCTCCAAAGTGCCACTGAGGTGTCACTGAGCAAAGCACCGTCCCCACACACTGCTCCCCGGGCGCCTGTCATGGCTGTACTGCTCACTCAGGGTGATGGGTTAAATACAGAGGACAAATTTCACTGTGTGCACTGTGTGCTGTGCATCACAAGTGACAATCACTTCACTTCACTTAGGAAGCTACAAGAAGGCTTCCGAAACTGGACCCACGATGCATGTGTGAGAAAAGATCAGCTACGGACAGGTTCCCTTGATAAACAAAAATGACAATTGTGGTCCTTTACATACAGTATTAGTTAAATTAATTTGCAATTTACCAAACAAGTGATATCTCAGTATAGCTGAGTCAGGAGATCATGACTGGGTTTTTGCTTTCAGGGTGAACTGCTACCTTTTTGGGGGCGAATATCCTCTGTCGAATCTTCTCTATGACATCAGGACCGGATGTTGTCCAAGCCTGGCAGAAAGCTTCTGCCTTTTCTGGGTCTATTTTAACGTTTTCCAGCTGCTCCTTGAGAGACGCGGGCTTTATATTATGGTAGACGGCCTGCAACACAGCATCCACAACATTCCTTGGAATAAAAAATCTGATATATTTGACACGCCAATAAATGAAATGCACCAAACCCTGGTCTTACCAAATATGAAGGAAAAAAAAATGCTAAAAAAGGGTGATGCTGGGGGGCTGAAGAAATCACAACGTTCGAGGACAGATTAAGTCATTTTAGCAACCTCTCTATCTGATGTGCATAATATTAAACACATTAAAACAAGAATTTTATAAATTCCATATCCATATATGTGCTATATCTCCATAACTGTGCAATACCATCTCACCATGCGCAGTAATATGCAATACCTCCAAAACATGCAATATCTTCTCACAGCGTGCAATAGACTGTACTTTTTGTACTTATATCTTTTTTTGCCAGTGTAATAAACAGCTGACAACACAAACACACACATCCAGTACGCCATCTCCATTTCTCTTAAGTGCAATGTCTATATCTACCCAATGTACAATGTACTTGTACGGTCCATTTCCTGCCGTAACTGTAAATTTCCCACTTGTGGGACTCATAATGGTGGGGCAGTGGTGGCCTAGCGGTTAAGGAAGCAGCCCCCGTAATCAGAAGGTTGCCAGTTCGAATCCCGATCCACCAAGAGGTGCCACTGAGCAAAGCACCGTCCCCACACACTGCTCCCCAGGCACCTGTCATGGCCGCCCACTGCTCACCAAGGGTGATGGGATAAATGCAGAGGACAAATTTCACTGTGTGCACCGTGTGCTGTGCTGCTGTGTATCCCATGTGACAATCACTTCACTTTACTTTAAATAAATAAATAAAGGATCATCTTATCTTATCTTGTATATATTATGTGTATTACTATTTTTTTATTAGTTGTTCAAGTTTTAATCTTGCTATTTTGACATATCTCATGAAAGATGAGGCACAGAATAGAGCTTCAACCTTCTCACCAGGACAGACCTGCTCGAGGATGAAGGAGATGGTCTCCAGGACCAGGCTGAGGACGGGCTTCTCCATGGACAGAGCGTTCTGCAGCTTCTCCTCCTCCTCCTGGCTGAAGGAACGCTCCACCTGCAGGGAGCACCGAGGCCCTCTCACAACTCAGCATAAAAAATGCTGCATTTAACATTCAGCGAGACTTTGCAAAGCAGGAAAGAGGCGCGATTACCCGCAAGTGAAGTTTCTGCAGGATACGTGACAGCAGACGGGAAAACTTGTTGGTGTCAATTGTGTTTATGTGAATCACCGCCTCCTTTATGCTAAAAAAAAAAACAGTAAAAAGAAAAGTATTCCGCATGCAAACACTCCTTAAAAACGCAATAATCGAAGAAGTCGACATCAGAACTGTTCCTTTGCAGTTGTAATGAACACAGCGAATACTGTCGCCTGCTAAAGAGCTACACCGCGACGCACGGAAAATAAATGGTACAAAAATATAAAGCGACGTTAATTAAAACAAAAACATAACTACATTCAACCCAATGTTCGGATTTACCTCTCAGTCTCCTTGATTATTGTAGCCATGACGAGAAATCCTGACAGTTCGCCGCTTCACTTCCGCGTGACGTCACGTGAGCAGACGCCCCGCCCCGAGGTCACGTGATCAGGCCCACGTGTTCACGACGGAAAACGTTTGTGATTCAATCGCTAATATTAATAGCTCATGAACAAAATAAGTTTCACTGCATAATTAAAAAGTTCCAGTGTAATAAATTACAAATATAAGTTTCATAAATTATTTATTATTAATGATTTTCTTCTTTGAACAGCAAGTGCCTTTACATGATAAAGGATCATCTTATCTTGTATATATTATGTGTATTACTATTTTTTTATTAGTTGTTTAAATCTGTCTTTAATTGTATGCCTCACACTGAGGTGAATAAATAAATGATTTATTATTAATGGTTTTCTTATATGAACAGCAAGTGCCTTTACATGACGAGTCAACACAAGAGACGACCCAAATAAAATGATTATATACTTTATTGTGCTGCAAAAAACGATACAGAAGAAAAATGCACTCCGTACAGGCAAGATCAAAATAAATCTTCTGAAAGTTTATAGTACCTTTTTTTTTTTACATTGATAAGACAAGTAACAGAATTTAGGCATATACAGCATATTGTAATACTTTTATACAAGATTAATTACTTCATTTGTTGAACAAGAGCATGAAATAGAGGATATGGATTTATTCAAATACCGTAGCAGCCAAGACTTAAGGGCGATGGAATGTAGTAAATAAATAAATACAGGAGTTCATTCATCGAAGCCAAAAGTTCCACACACACACACACAAAAAAAAAAAAAAAAAAAAAAAACCAAACCCAGAGAGCCAGGCTCTCTCACAAACACAAAACAGAGATAAAACAATGGCGCACCTTCATTGTCTCTGGAGTAATTTGAAAGTTCCTTTGATTTTGGTAAACACACGAGAGTAAACGCACACGTGAGCCAGCACCGCTAGGCCTTGACTGCTTCTGCTATTTGAAAGACGGCAGGTTTGGCACTTTGATGCTGATGTCTCCGATGTTGATGTTTTTGGGTATTTCGGGGAGGTTCATGTTCTTCACCGCAGATACGGCGCGGGCCGGGGCGCCGGCGATGCCAGCCTACGTACAAAACACACGCTGTTAAAAAGCAGGCACCCTGGACAATTCACTCACGTCTCATTCCCCGCAGACAATGCATGCAAACCGCAAAACAATTACTGAGGAGGACAGACACACGCTGGCAGACAACGGACAAAACTGGCAGGCTACATACAGACAGTGCAGCATTACATGGAAGGCGCACCCACGATTCTCCTGAGAAAAGCACTACAGGGGAGAGACAGGGCTTTTATGGTGAGGACATGGCAAGACGAGTGGTGGTTACGCCAAAAAGACAGCGACACAAACACTGAAGATTACATTAATTGCCCTGACGTGCTGTGTGTGTGTATGTATATCACACATACATTAAGTATGGCTCATTTAATATTCTCAATTAAACAGTTATAATAAACGATCAGGAAATGAAACTCATCCTGTACCAATAAGGACAGAATTTAGGAAATCCTCCGGGACACAAGAGGGCGCTAATGTTTCACTTAAAAAAGCAGCAATGCCAAAAAGATTCCGAAAAAAAAAAAAATCTCTTAGTGAATGTTTTACAGACAGCCACGGATGGTTGCAACATGGACACACAAATCCGATTAAATTGTTCACATTCTGCATGAAATGGGTAAACGAGTAAGACCCTTTAAAAGACAAGCGACAGGATATCAGGAACAGAATCGAAGAGAACAGCGGAGAGACGTGTTTGGTCTGCAGTTTATTGAAATTCCCTACTGGGAACATTACTGCCAGTCCACATAATAATAATAATAATAATAAAGATAATAATGATACTACTAGTACAACTACTAACAACAACAATAATAATAACTGTTGTTGCTGTTATTATTACCATTATTATAATAATAACACCATAATATGCAATAAAAGGTACAAATAATTAGCAATAATAATAAAAACAACAAGTATTATTTTTATTATTATTATAGCACTAAGGATTTCCAATGGCAATATGCAATATTTTCTATCATGTCTACACAGGGCCATACAAAGCTGACAGAACAAACACAAAACAAAGGTCACATCTACAGCTGCGCACAGCACAGAACTGCGGTAAAAACAGACTTGTGGCAAGTCAGGCAGGAGGGATGCAGAAGCTCGGCTCCTTGTTCACGTCGTCAACAAATCCATTCGGGATCAATTCATCAATTTTTCAGGTCTTTCCAAAAGGCCACGGGTTCATGTGAAGATACTTAAAACAGTCACATGATTTCATTACTTTTTGTAAACAAACGCTCGGGTTTCATAAAGTGTTCGATATTTTTGTTCTTTTTGTGTGTTTCGTTTAATGAACGCTCTTCTATTCTGTCGTTAGAAGAGTTAATGCTCGGCAGGGAAACGCATCTTCAAAGGACGCTTGGCTCATCTGCACTACAGAGAAAAGGCTTGAGATCAAGAGAACACAAGAAATGTGCTGGTTTTTTTTAATGTGCGGTGTCAAGTACTTCTTGTGTTCTTTTGAATTTTGAAACGATGGAAAGCCCTTTAAGAAAAAAAAAGAAAAACTGAAATAATAATAAAAGTTTAATATTAAAATCCATTTTAACAGCATCACTATGAAAACCAACATGCAGAATGTTGCACAACTATAAAACGAAGCCGATTTTATTGCAACGTCATTTTCTAGCTGGAGTAAAGGGAATTGCTGTGACGCAGGACGTTAACCCCTGAGTGACCTCGCTGCACTGAGTGCTGGTCCGTGGGCAGACATGCTAAAGACATGGGGTGGGGGGGGGCGCGTGGAATTCAGCAGTACCTGAGTCTACCTGTCCTGTCTGGATGACTGAAAGATAAAGATCTGGAAGAAAGAAGAGTGGGAAGAACTGGAGAGAGTCAGGAAAGAATGAAGAAATATGGCAGATTTTCTGTTAAAGCAGGTAAAAAAAAAAAAGCAGAAAGAAAAATGTTAATTAATAAATAAACAAACACACACAGGAAGTGAAAGGAGAAATTTCCCATTAGAATAAAAGACCCACCATGGACCAGTTATATTATTTTTATATAAAATTTTGACACACACATACACACACACACACACACACAAAAAAAAAACCCAACATGAAATGTTTTGATTCTGGGGGCTGTATACAGGGCGTAGACATACGTAACCTCTGCTACACCCGACCACTGACATTAGTAGCGAATGCAAAGTCTCATTCACACCGGCCAGAGTGCAGTTAAAATACAGCGGTAAAACACCGGAACTTTATGTGGAATTTTTTTCTGGTTCTCTCTTTCTGTGTGTGTGTTTGTGTGTGTGTGTGTGTGTGTGTACTATGGGTCTATGGTGAGTCAGACAGTGAGAAGGACGGGAGGAAGTCTGATTTACACGTCCATCAAAGAATGATTCAGTGTCCAGTGTCCAACTGTCCAGCCCCCAAGTGTCAGAGAGACACTGCTTGCACATTTTTTAATTTAGAACCCCGACTTTGCACTATTGGGGGGGGGACTTTGGGGGCACTATAGTGCTCTCTGTATTCGGCTGAGAATTTCAAAATGAACAATTTCAATTTGAAGTTCACAGAACTTATTTGCTCTTGTCATCACTATGACTCAAAATTGAGGCAAATGTACAGTGTCATTTGTCTAATACAAACTAATACAGTTTAATATGAGTCATCTGTCTAATAAATATCACACCATCGTCATGTGTTTTTAAAGGAAGAAAAAACTGAGGAGACATCGAGAGAAGCCGGAAGCAGGATTAAAACCCTACTGTCACCATTTATAAATACAGGCCCAAAGGTTCTTAAAACCCCCAAACCAGCTGCTTAACAAAAAATTCCAACTGACCGCTGGTGGTGAAACTAACTCACTCATTAAAAGAAGAGGGTTTAAAGTCTGACTTGCTGAATCATTCTGTTGGGTGTGGGAGAGGGGCAGCGTCGGGAAAAAAAAGAAATCCACCATGGATACCCAAAGTCTGCGCACCCAAAACCGGTATGTCAGAGCCCACTATACCACATACTTATTACATACATACATATACAGTAAAGGACGAAAGTTTGGACACACCTTCTCATTCAATGTGTTTTCCATGGCCATTTAGGTTGGTAGATTCTCACTGAAGGCATCAAAACTACAAATGAACACATGTGGAGTTATGTACTTAACAAAAAGTGGAGACCCGGCCTCCACAGTCACCGGACCTGAACCCAATCCAGATGGTTTGGGGTGAGCTGGACCCCAACAAGTGCTAAACACCTCTGGGAACTCCTTCAAGACTGTTGGAGAAGCATTTCAGGTGACGAGAGAATGCCAAGAGTGTACAAAGCAGTAATCAGAGCAAAGCAACTAGAATATAAAACATGTTTTCACTTATTTCACCTTTTTTTGTTAAGTACATAACTCCACATGTGTTCATTCATAGTTTTGATGCCTTCAGTGAGAATCTACCAACGTAAATGGTCATGAAAATAAAGAAAACCCGTTGAATGAGAAGGTGTGTCCAAACTTTTTGCCTGTACGGTAGTTATTACACCTTAATACAATGGGTACAAAAAGAGGGGGCAACCCCCCTAAAGGAAATACAAAAATACGTAGGAAGCAATGAACCCACAATTCCACAGCAATTCCACTGTAGAGGTGATCTGTTGTATATGTGGGAGAGGGGGGAAAAAATCTTGTGACGTGGGGACCTGGAGAAAAAAAGCGAACCCCCTTTTTTAATGAGCAGGTCGCTCCATAGTTCCCTCAGATCAAAATAATTATTCTGTCTCAATTTGTCAATTTTTCATGACTTCAGTTCTTGCAATTTCACAATTTCAGTGTGTAGACTTTGGAAATCCACTCGACAGTCATACGGTGAGTTTGGACTGAGCCTGAACTGCTGAAATTTATGTAAGAAATGTCCTTTATTAAGCACAAGGTGCATTTAGACAAGGTGCATTTGCGCTGGACAGTACACATTGCTACATATTCTGACCCCAGGACCAGGATTCCCACAATGCAGCAGTGCAGTAGCAAGTGCAAGCAAAGACGGTCACAGGTGCATCATGGGAGCATGCAGAGAGAGGGTGCAAACATGCCTGCATGTACCTCATCAATGAAAACCAACGCGATAAGACCCTCGCCTCAGATGCGGCTCTTACCTCCGACTTCTCCATTTTGTTTTGCGCATCGACGTGTGTAATGATCTCGTTCATGTTGGTCTCCAGCACCATGCCTCCCATAACCATTTCCGACAGGATGTGGTGTACCTGTAGGTCCAGAGGTCATTTTTTTGTTGTTTTTTTTTAACAATTTACCAATTTGTCATTTGCGCTTCACATCACACACAGTGAATAAACACTTTCCTCTCTATTCCCTGAGTCAAAGTCAGTGAGTCAAATCAGACATGAATGAAATAAAATTCTTGTTTGCTTATGAAGACTAATACAATATAACTGAACAAGGAATTCCAGCGATGGACTGAAAGTAAAAATTCTTTCTGGTTCAATGCAATGTAATAAAAAAAAAAAGCACTATTCTCCTCAATTTATAAATGAAAGAGAGTGAAGTGAATCAAGGGAAAAGTGAAATGAATCAAGGAGTTCAGCATGCTGTACTGGGGTAAGGAAATAATTAATCTCTGCAGGAACGCTTCAGATTTTTTGCCCTGGAAGGATCATTTATTGCACCGGTGACCTTGAGAACAGGCTTCCACCAGCTCACCTGTTTTCTGGTCAAACAAAGACATGAAAGCCAGTGCAGGGCAGACACTAATCTGGATTTTACATGACGCGACCTCCAATACAGAGTGTGCTTTATAACACAAAAAGCAAATAGAGACTGTACCTTGTCGACGTGGAAGATTAGGTCGAGCTCACAGACGTTCTCGAAACATTTGTCCAATGTTTCCACAAAAACCTGTGGGAATAATTTACGGTTGAGCAAAGCGAGCGGACAACTACAGAAAGGACACGCAGGGGACACAGGAATGTCTAGTTGCACATAATCGGTCTTCTGTGACCTTTCGTTCAGCCTTGTCCTTTGGGGAACCTGGTTTCGTTGTCTTAAATCACGTCGTATCGATTTGAAATGGCACGACTGGATATGTTACATTTTACTACGAGAAAACAGACAAATCTAACACTTACACACGCACATGCGTATACATTGCACAAACAATACAAAAATGTATAAATACATTATAATTTTTCTTAGTCTAGCACCTAACACTCTCCGAGCATGCTCTTCACTGACAAGTCTAAGCATTATCAGGGCTCTTAGTTTGTAAACTCAATATTCTATAGAAATCGAACGAGAATTGCTGGTGTCTTCCTCTTGTAAGTCGCTTTGGATAAAAGCGTCTGCTAAATAAAGTAAAGTAAAGTAAAACAGAAAGCTGCACGTTTAGATCTGGAATTGTAATGTTCACTCATATAAAGTATCATTTTGGTCCTTATGATGTATTTAAATATAAAAGAGTTTGACTATGCAGTGCCCCTGAAATGCAGGAATCCAAAATATTTATTTTATATAAAAAATCTGAAACGTGGCTGTACCTGAATCAAGTCTAAAATGCCCAGCTCACTCTCTGACGAGTCCACACAGAAGACGAAGTACAGGGTGGCGTAGTGTCGGTAGATAAGTTTGTTGTCTGAGCCACCAATGAGCCTGACAACAGAAACAAAGTCAAACGTTATTCAGACATTCTTTAATTACATTTACATTTAGAACATTTACCAGACGCCCTTATCCAGGGCGCCTTACAATCAGTAGTTACAGGGACAGTCCCCCCCTGGAGACACTCAGGGTTAAGTGTCTTGCTCAGGGACACGATGGTAGTAGGTGGGGTTTGAACCTGGGACGAGTGTGATACCCACTAGGCTACTGCCACCCTATGTGACATTTGTCACATTTGGCTTATACAGTTGGATGAAATGGCTGTTTATTTACTGCACACACGACGTTTGGTGTAAGTGGACATGTTTAATATTTAATATTTACTTTGCGCCGGGTTATTAAAGCGGCTTCACTCCCTGGAACTCACGCCCAAGGCCACGGCGACGTTTACTCCCTTCAATCACATTAATAATGACACGACAGCAGCGGTCACGTGACGCGGCCGCATGCTGCGTCACAGTCAGCGCGCTCGGCGGCGGCGGGGCGGGGCTGAAGCGCACGTGTGCCTCAGGCAGCGAATGAGCAGTTACACGGGGAATTAGGCCGTCACATGACGTAGACGCTGCAAGCTCATTAACCCTGACCAGGTGAATCATGAGCCAGACCAAGCTTCGCCGTCTACATGAGGGTCGAGAAGGTCGCGAGGGCGGGGTTTTACAAGTTAGGCTTTCTTGTGTGTTAAACCAGAAAAATTGCAACTTACATGCCCCCCTCCAGGAAGTTGCACACATTCTCATCTCGTTTCGACACCAGATGGAAGGTTTCTCGTATTATCTGCTGTTCCGTATCTTCACTCTGAAGAGGAAATGATGAAAACAACACACACGCCACTCATAAGTCGCTGCACACGTTTTCAATTTGCTCCAACATCAAGCAGCACTGCGATTTTTTACCCATAATTCCGTTATGGAAGTCGAATGGTCCTTATTGGAGGGCCGAGTAACATACAGGCCGTAATCCATCTCATTTTATGAGCCTGTCTGCTCAGTGACAAAACCTGATGCACACATACATACATACATACATACATACATATATTTAAAAAAATAAAAATAAAAATACATTTACATTTACAGGATTTACCAGGCACCCTTATCCTGATTTACAACCAGTAGTTACAGGGACAGTCCCCCCCTGGAGACACTCAGGGTTAAGTGTCTTGCTCTGGGACATGATGGTAGTAAGTGGGGTTTGACCCTGAGTCAACCTAGGCGAGTGTGTTACGCACTCGGCTACTACCACACATTTTAATTAAAGCTATATTAAATAGATTTTAATTAATATTGGCCAATATGACACACACACACACACACACACACACACACACACATATATATAAATATAAGCTGTACAGATATAGGTATAAGGTTGATATTAAAATCAGGCCAACATTTGAAAAAAAAAAAAAAAAAAAAAACAGCAGCCAATGTGCTGCTAGTTGGCATCCTGTTTGTTCTTATGAATCCTTTTTAACAGATGAATTAACCCTCCTCTGCTACAAGGACACACTACCAAAACCAAAAATGTCTTGTGCTGAGCCACAGACTGACCACTATCACAAGTGGTCATCTTGTAAAATCCGTACGCAGAAGCGAACGATGCCTGAAGGACCCATTTTTAATCAGCGTGGCTGGTAGGCCTGCAGCCAGACACGTGTCGGTAACCATGTGACGAGCCTGCAGGTCGACTCCTCCTACTCCTCCAGATGTGACGGCCTGAGCAACGTGCAGCTGTCGGCAATACGATTTTATCTCAGAAACGTCTCAGCATCACAGGTGGACTTCCCATAACAACCCTTCATTCATTTCTTGTAGATATGAAGTCTGAACACTCCCTATTCAAAACCTTTACATTTACAGTATTTATCCAGAGCGACTTACAAGCAGTAGTTACAGGGACAGTCCCCCCCTGGAGACACTCAGGGTTAAGTGTCTTGCTCAGGGACATAATGGTAGTAAGTGGGGTTTGAACCTGGGTCTTCTGGTTCATAGGCGAGTGTTACCACCCCAGCAAAATGGATAAGACAACAAAATGGTGCGGCAATATAATGGCAACAACATTGATATCTGTAGAACCAACAATAACAACATATGCAATAATAAGTGCAACTTTTCAATGAACGAAAGCTGACGTTGAACGATAACAATTGTGTTAACAAAAATAGCCGCATAATACTAAAACAAACTCTAAAGACCGTGATGAGAAGTTCTGCAGGTGTTGTTCTGTCAATGAACCAGCAGTACGATGTAGTTATTATCATGGGTGGCATTTTATCTGTTTATTTTTTTTTTGTGTACATGGCAGGAAGCGAGAGGAGGAGCCAGTGAGCTTATACGAATTACCACACTAATTCTAGAGACAGATATATAGATACACTACTCACAATAAGTTAGGGATATTGTGGGAGACTTAGTAGATGTCCTACATTCCGCGTTTGTTTCACTTTTTGGTATAGGGAGGCAATTGCATTGGGTGGAGAGACGCACCTCATTTTGTGTTTTCCTATTAATGTCTCATTGTAGTACAGGTGGGCCTTATATTGGGGCCAATACCAAGAGACACATTCTCAATGTGGCATCAATTTCAACGTTCTCTGGGTATAAAAAGCTGGTATTGTCAGTGAGTCATTAAACATCCACAATCATCATTAAAACATCCACGAATACACAATGTCACTTAACGGTAGTAGCCTAGCGGGTAACACACTTGCCTATGAACCAGAAGTCCCAGGTTCAAACCCCACTTACTACCATTGTGTCCCTGAGCAAGACACTTAACCCTGAGTGTCTCCAGGGGAGGGAACGTCCCTGTAACTACTGATTGTAAGTCGCTCTGGATAAGGGCGTCTGGTAAATGCCGTAAATGTAAATGGACGAGCAGAGTCACCTGGCCGTGATGCCCCTTTGAATTGGTGGCAGGCAGTTCATGACAGACCCAGGAGTGGAGCCCCACAAGTGACCGACCACAATGATGACCAGAACCTAAGGACCTATGCAACTCAGACATCCTTATGCAACTGCCAAACAGCTGCAGCTGTGAGGGGTACTAGGGTTTCCAGACAAACCCTCCACCGCTTTGGCTTGAATGCCAGATGACCGTTGCAGGTGACTCCACTGACACCAAGACACCGGCGTGAACGTTTGCAGTGGGCACAAGACCAAAAAAAAAAAAAAAAAAGTGATTGTCAACAGCACAGCACACGGTGCACACAGTGAAATTTGTCCTCTGCATTTAACCATCACCCTGAGTGAGCAGTGGGCTGCCATGACAGGCGCCCGTGGAGCAGTGTGTGGGGACGGTGCTTTGCTCAGTGGGCCGCTTCCTTAACCGCTAGGCCACTGATGAGTATCGCGTCAGTGTTGCTGGAGAATACGCTGAGCAATACGCTGAGTGACACGCTGAGGTCAACATGGTCCCCAGGGTTTGCTTTGGTGGAGGAGGTGTAACAGTCTGGGGAAGCATCACCAGTCAGTGCAAAACAGATTTGGTTATTGTACATGTCACTGCATGTTCTTACCCCAGAGACATCATAGAACCCATCGTCATCCCCCAATTCCACCAGCAAACTCCCGACTTTCTGTTCATGGACGATTATGCTCCCCCACATCGTGGCAGAATTGTCACAGCTCGGTCAATGTCTTCTGACCTGAACCGCATAGAGCACTGAAGCCAGATTAAGGGACCAGTTGGGACAAGTTGAAGCAGAGACTGAATGGTCGTACCCCACCCCCACATGACCTGGCAGAACTGCGTGTAGAACTTGTGGAACAGTGGAACACATTGCCTCAGAACAACATCATGATGCTGGTGAGCTGTCACTGTCAAGCTGTCATTGTGGCAAATGGTGGAAACTGACATTGACATTGATATTTGGGGCTATCCCTGTTTTTGTCAAAAATTTTGGGGTAATAAATATTAAACCAATGAAAGTGGTGTTTCTTCTCATACATTATTAGTAATATCAAAGAGTACTTTTACTTATTTAATTAAAATCTAGAGCATATAGGAAATGAACTCATGTAAACAACAAGATCCCTAATTTACTGTGAGTAGTACATGTTACAATTTGAAATCTTCTGTTTATAACAGGCAAAATTTATTGTATGAGATTCTTGTGCACCGTTATCTCAGATTATTGTGCACCATGTGCTTTATGGCAGAATATTGTGCACCGTACGCGTTATTGCAGATTATTGTGCACTTTATTGTGCACAGTGCACGTTATTGCAGATTATTGTGCACAGTGCACGTTATCGCAGATTATTGTGCACTTTATTGTGCACAGTGCGCGTTATCGCAGATTATTGTGCAGTGGGCGTTATCGCAGATTATTGTGCACCTTAATGTGCAAAGTGCATGTTATCGCAGATTATTGTGCACTTTATTATGCACAGTGTGCGTTATCGCAGATTATTGTAAACTTTATTGTGCACAGTGCGCGTTATAGCAGATTATTGTGCACTTTATTGCGCAGTTATCGCAATAATCTGCGTGTTATCGCAGATTATTGTGCACTTTATTGCGCACAGTGCGCGTTATCGCAGATTATTGTGCACTTTATTGCGCACAGTGCGCGTTATAGCAGATTATTGTGCACCTTATTGCGCACAGTGTGCGTTAAAGCATATTATTGTGCACTTTATTGCGCACAGTGCGCGTTATCGCAGATTATTGTGCACCTTATTGTGCACAGTGCCTGTTATAGCAGATTATTGTGCACCTTATTGCGCCCAGTGCGCGTTATAGCAGATTATTGTGCACCTTATTGTGCACAGTGCCTGTTATAGCAGATTATTGTGCACCTTATTGTGCACAGTGCCTGTTATAGCAGATTATTGTGCACCTTATTGTGCACAGTGCCTGTTATAGCAGATTATTGTGCACCTTATTGTGCACAGTGCCTGTTATAGCAGATTATTGTGCACCTTATTGTGCACAGTGCCTGTTATAGCAGATTATTGTGCACCTTATTGCGCACAGTGCGCGTTATAGCAGATTATTGTGCCCCGCGCGTATCGCAGCGCAATATCCTCGGGTCGCCACAACGAGCACGGGACGAATCACAAGGCTGAGTCACGCTGGCCGCCCGCGGTAATCTGAACACGCCCGAGGAGCTCGAACCTGCCCGGCGGCAACGGGACACCGCCGCACGCCTGCTAAATACTTCATAGCCTTCCCCGCGGCATTAAATGTCGCGTCCCGAAGCCGCGCTGTCAACATTGATAATGGGGGGAGGGGGCGCCATAAGGGCCTATGAATTATTTCCGATCACTTGTTGCCAAATCTGGCTAATAACGTCTTCCACTTGCCGAAGACAGCATAAACACCGGCGTCCGCCGTTTTTCCAGTGCTTAATTTGCTACCGAGTCTCTTGTTATTAATTATTATTTTCACGAAATGCTCCGAATGGGCCGAGGTCGCGGGTCACGCAATATGGCAGTATCTGGCAACCCGGTTTTACACCAATTTGACATAAAAACCGCCGCCGAGGCTGAGCTACGAGGTTAGCAAACTAGACGCTTCGTACCTGACAAGGTAGCGCGTCATGGTTCAATAAAAGAAACAAATAAAACGCGCGGCAAATTAATACTTTTTTTTTTTTTAAAAAAAGAGAAGAAAGAAAAAGTGATAAAAACCATGCGTCGCCGCGGTGACACGTGACGCAGCGATATGTTTATTCTGTCGTCAAAACCCGCCACGGAGCTGGGCCGGCGTGCCTCCTTATTCCGCACACGGGGCGCATAAGAAAACAAACCCACGGATAGACGGCCACGGCGCGGGTCGCGGCGCGGCAACTCACGTAGTGCTCGTAGAACTTGGAGAGCCGCGGCTTGCCGTGGTTGTTGAATATGAGTATGGCTTTAATCATGGTCCCGGCTGCGTGTGTCGGGGCTTCTCTCGACCCGCCTGCCTCCAGCCTACTCGACCGGGACTCGCATCGCAGGACGAGGCGGAAGTCGAGACTGCGCAGGAGAGAGAGCGGCGACGCCGCGGCCGCGACGCGTCGGAGCTACGGAAGCCGCGCGGCTCTGGCGGCGCGATTTTTTATTTTTTTTTATTATTTGTTTGAGCGTATGAACAAGTGACACGAATGATGCAATTACCCTCGAAACATTGACATGATGCACATTTGTTGTTTCAGTAACGTCACGTCCGCGAATTGAATTCAAATTCAAATTTTTATTTGTCACGTTATGATATGCAGTGAAATGCTTTTGCGACTGCAATAGACCTCAACCAATTCAAGTGAACCAATATGCAAATATTGCAAACATAACCAAGTATTACACTTTTACGTTTGTAAAACATAAAATATGTGTAACAGGTAGGGTGAGGGTGTGCAAATGTGTAAAGTGATAAGTGAAAGTAAAGTGAAATATATATAAAATAATAAAGTGAAGTCATTGTGATACACAGCACAGCACACGGTGCACACTGTGAAATTTGTCCTCTGCTTTTAACCATCACCCTTGGTGAGCAGTGGGCAGCCATGACAGGCGCCCGGGGAGCAGTATGTGGGGACGGTGCTTTGCTCAGTGGCACCTTGGCGGGTCGGGATTCGAAATGGCAACCTTCTGATTACGGGGCCGCTTCCTTAACCGGCAGGCCACCACTGCCCCTAACACTCCAAAACTCTCCTCTCTATCCTCCTCCGGCTCCACAACATTGAGCCCTGTCTGGGGGCTGGAGTTGTCCTTAAGTGCTCCTGTCTGATAAATTGATTGGCAGGCTGATGATGAGGGAATCGGTAGGCGGAACCATCAATCCCAATCTCCACCCAGCAAACAGCCTAAAAGGGAAACCCACACCAAACACAGAGCACCCCCCAAACCACTCTACAGCCCACAGGACGTAATATTAACAGGCGCGTGTTTGGTGCACTGACATTTGCTTTGGATGCTCATTGAAAGTTATTTCCAAAAATTGCCAGAAAGCATGCAGCAAATATGTGAATATGCTGTGAAAGAGGCAAGGTGTGGTGATTTTGCGGAAGCTTTCCCAATTAATTCAATTACACTTACATTACACTTCAAGAACCAGTTGACTGAATTTGTTTTTTTCCCCATATTTTTATAATAAATAAAATAAATATGTGTGTGTGTGTGTATACAGTACTGATCAAAAGTTTGGATACACCTTCTCATTCAATGTGTTTTCTTTATTGTTCTTTATTATAGGCATCCAAACAATGAATGAACACATGTAGAGTTATGTACTTAACAAAAAGTGGAGACCTGGCCTCCACAGTCACCGGACCTGAACCCAGTCCTGATGGTTTGGGGTGAGCTGGACCAACAAGTGCTAAACACCTCTGGGAACTCCTTCAAGACTGTTGGAGAAGCATTTCAGGTGACGACCTCTTGAAGCTCATTGAGAGAATGCCAAGAGTGTGCAAAGCAGTAACCAGAGCAAAGAAACTAGAATATAAAACATGTTTTCAGTTATTTCACCTTTTTTTGTTAAGTACATAACTCAACATGTGTTCATTCATAGTTTTGACGCCTTCAGTGAGAATCTACCAACGTAAATGGTCATGAAAATAAAGACAAAACATTGAATGAGAAGGTGTGTCCAAACTTTTGGCCTGTATGAATCTATATACAGATTTATAACACACACACTTATATATAATTTATATATATGTGTGTGTGTTATAAATAGATATATATAAATGTGTTTGCAGTGTATAAGAACATGATGCACTATAGCAGTGGTCTGCTCACACCCCACCCTTGAGCTGTGAATGGTCTCTCATATCTGTGCCAACAGGTCACTTCTCATTGAAACATTCTCCAAACCAGTTTTTGCCGGCTCATGGCGGTTCGTTCTGCAGGAAGTCCGTGGCAAATATTTGTCTAGAGCTGCTTGGGCCCACATGCATGAGTGTCAGGACCTCTTACTGAACCCGCTACCACGTCCACTGAGGGTCGCGAGCATCACTTCCGTGAAACTGAACTAAGAGATGCTTTTCTGTAGTGCACCCAGCCTGCTATATTTGGTGATGTCCTGTGAACACGCACGCCTGGGAAACAGTGGGCATACAAATCAGATCATAATTCATTTATTATTGCCACCACTTGATGAAATTAGTAAAAAGGGTAGAAAACAGCACCCTCTTGTTAAGTAGTTCCATTTCACCATTTCAAAGTTTGAGAAATGTTGAGAAAGAAAATAAAGGTTCTTTTTCCAGTTATAAAATATGATTGGTTAAGTCTCTGCGACGTTGTGGGCCTGGCTCTTCCAGAAAGATAATAATCTGAAGAATATGTCCGATTAAACACAAAAACAGAATCCAACTTCTGTCATGTCCTCCTCAGTCCCCCGAACTTCTAAAAACCTGCGGACTAAGCTGAAGCAGATGCTGCGCTAGAGAAGGCCAAGGAACACAGGAGGACCTGGAGATCACATGTACATGTGTGGCATTTAAAAATTGCCCTTATCCAGAGCAACTTACAACCAGTAGATACAGGAACAGTCCACCTGGAGACACTCGGGGTTTACTTCAGTGACACAGTGGTAGTAAGTGGGGACTTTGTGGTCTTCTGGTCTCAGACGCCACGCTCTCTGTTCTCCAACCTCAGACAAATGTTGTATTGGCCAAAAGAGGTCACACTAGAGTATCAAATTCCAGGGTGTCAAAAGCACTTATGGCATTTAAAAAGCATGTCAACATGTTAAAAAGCATAAAAATCATGACATTTGTACACTGAACAAGTCCGATTCATTTGTAACTTTGTAAATTTGTTAGTAAGTTTTAAATTCTCTTATTATAGAAGCACATCCACACTGAAAATAAAATTCGGTTCCATGTGACTCATTTGATTTGGGGAGTCCTAATTCCTCTGCATTATTTCAAACCATATATATATTGAGTGAATTCAGCTTGTTTTTTTTTTAAAGTAACATAGTATTTGACCATTTAAGAATAACGTGTTTAATTTGGATTCGAGGGCAAATCAGGTTTGATCATCTTTAAATCATCAAAAGAATTACTTCAAAAGAATTAACTTAGTATATATGGTTTGAAATAATGCAGAGGAATTAGCAAGTGAGTCACGTGGAACAGATTTTTTCCTGTGCAGTCGCCTTAGCTGCTTTGAAATGCATTTGAATCCTCAAATTCTGTGCATTCCTCCACGGAGGCCTTTAATTGGGATTATACCAAGTTCACGCAGCAAAGTCGCCATTGAAGAGGGTTGGCCCACAACCACCAGAGTCGGGGGAAATTGGGGGAAAAAATGAAAAAAAAAAACGGCGGTACAACAACGGGATCTAACGTCAATATAAAACACAATTGAATGGTGTTTTTTAAAAAAAAGGCGGCTTGACCGTGGAAATATCGCCCCGCCCCGGCTGCTGATGGTACGTTCCAGAAAGACGCGCGTATAAAGGGAGGCGCGGGATGGATGCGCGGCTGCACACTGGAGCGCAGGACGTCTGACTGAATCGGTCCGATCTGGTCTGGTCTGATCTGAGCTGATTTAAAGAGAAGAGAAGAGAAGGGAAGAGGAGAGGAGATGATGGAGCAGCACACCGAGGTCACCAAGCCGCAAACGCTGGACGAGCTCATCCAGATTTTGCACAAGATCTTCGAGGGCGACGAGATCAACGTGGAGGAGGTGCAGAACATCATGGAGAGTTATGAAAGCAACCCCCAAGAGTGGGTGAAGTACGCAAAATTTGACCAGTACAGGTAAATACCCCACAGAGCAGCGTCAGACTGCTTTTTTTTGCATTGCATGCTTTATTATAATATTTATAGACTCTTTTACTTAGTAAAAAAAATAGTAACAGAAGAGTGAATCACAACTTCTGAACCATAAATCATGGTTTTAAAAGGGTCAGCAGCATTTCAAATGGTCTCATTTTATGCATTTTAATCATATATGTAATTACAGTGGTTCTAATGTGTATAATTATGCTATAAAGCTTTGCGTGCACCTTTATCTTTTGCATCTAGTTTTGTGTCCAAACGTTTAAATTTTGACTCGCAGAGAAAATAAAAAGCCCATGTTGCATCTGCCCTTGGCGAGAACAGCGCTCTGGCTCTGTTTTCGGGGGGGTCAGTACTGGGTGGGGCGCGACTCTCCAATCAGAACCCAGAGAAAAAGCCACATCCACCGCTTTATGGGCCTGTTGTGCGAAAGTGGCGTTTCCATTCGAGAACGTTCCCACCCCGAGCCGGCTGCTCAGATCAAACCATTTGATGGTTAAAACATTTATCAGGCTGAATGAACTTAGTATGTACGATCTGGATTTTTTTTTTTCCGAGAGAAGTTAAAACTTGACTTGTATTGTACTGCCCCTGTGGTCTCGCCACGGACCGTCTGGAACAACCTGTCCACTGCGTGCAGAGGCATCAGAACACCTTGTCGCTCTACTGAGTAGCCAGGAGTGACCTGCAACGTCAAGGACGGGCCATGTTTGCGTTGCGATTTGGTCAGAATGTAACGGCCTCTGTCCTCTGCTGCAGGTACACCAGGAACCTGGTGGACGAGGGCAACGGGAAGTTCAACCTGATGATTTTGTGCTGGGGAGAAGGACACGGCAGGTGAGGCTCAGACCTGTGCAGACAGATCCCAGGTCCCCCCCCCCCCCCTTCATTCCTGCATGCCCGTCCCAGAGGCAGGCGCAGCGGCTCAGGCTGAGCCGGGCGCCGCTTACACGACTTACCGCCGCCTTTTCGGGACTCTGTGAACTAAGCCTCCATATCTCAGACTTCCACGTTTTCTCTGCTCCAGATCACAAGTGCAATAATAATAATAATCATTCACAACCGGAAGCGTGGACCAGTCAACATCTCATTAGTCCAGTCTTTGGTCCTAGTAGTTCTTTTGTTGTTTCTAGAAGGCTCGATGGAAAATCCCCGCATGCCGCATGGTACGTTTTTGAATACGTTATGGAATGGCGAGACACGTTCTAAAGGCCAAACGAAAAAGGAAATAAAATCAACTTCTAATAAACACTGACTCACATTATATGGTGCCTGATAAAGAGGTCCAATGTTCCCGCAACGTTATTTGGAGATAGAATATTGATAATCGTTTTTTTTTTTCCCGTACGGTTCTTTGCACAGAGCCTGAACGGTGATGCCGTTAAATCAGAAGATCACCTTACGTGACCCCTGACCTACTTGGGAGCGTTTGTCTGGCCGTAGGTCGCGTTGTTCTAGGTGCTCGTTGGACACGGACCTAGTCTCCGCGCCGTGCGTGTTTGCTTAGTAAATCTGCAAGGTAATTTAATTGAGCCTCTTGCGCCGCTCGGCAGAAGATAGCCCGGCCGTTACATAATTCAGCCTATAAATACAGAAGCCGGCTAGGGCGCGGCCGCCAGGGCGCTCTCGACCTCGGCCCCCCTGAGTGTTTGTGTGTTCGCCCCACCCGCAGCAGCATCCACGACCACACGGACTCCCACTGCTTCATGAAGCTCCTGCAGGGCCAGCTGAAGGAGACCCTGTTCGAGTGGCCTGGCGGCAGGGCGCAGGGCACCATGGTCCAGAAGTCCCAGAGGGTTCTCCAGGAGAACCAGTGTGCCTACATCAACGGTGAGGGATTTTTTTTTTTTTACGATTCTCCTCCAGCTTTGCTGCAGCTGCTTCAGATAAAAACCCGTCTAGAACAGTTTTTTTTTTTTTTTTGCTGCCGTGCGTCTGCATGGTTTGGGGTTTTTTTTTATTTCTTCTTGGCACGGAAGAAACACGGCCCACCCCCACCCTACATCTCCAGCCGCCTGCGGCGTTCTGCATCTCACCAGCGTGGAATGTGTGCGTCTCCGCAGATTCCATAGGTCTCCATCGGGTGGAGAACGTCAGCCACACGGAGTGCGCCGTCAGCCTCCACCTCTACAGCCCCCCCTTCCAGCAGTGCCAGGCTTTCGACCAGCGCACCGGGCACAAGAACACCGTCAAGATGACCTTCTGGAGCAAGTACGGCGAGAGGACTCCAGTCGTAAGTGTCGTCTAGATTCCTGCGCCCGGTTCCTGTCTCTTTTCGTGAAGCTGGAACCATCTTCTGGCGGAGTCATATTGGTTTTGGAGCCAGTGGATCATCAGTCTGTAGAGTCGTATTAAATCAAAGTCATTTCAAGATGGGCGAATTACAGCCAGTCGCTCAAGCTTCCTCATCTGAACCATTCAGAATCAGACTGGTTATTGGCCACATACAAGGAATATGATTCCGGTCAATACTGTCTGTCACATCTAATGGTATAAAACAAGAGATAAGAGGAATCTTTATTCAACTATGTAAGGTGCAGTCGACTCCGTGTGAGGCATACAGTTAAAGAGAAAATCAGACGGACTTAAATGACAAATAAAACAGTAGTACGCGCAAAATATACAGATTACACTGGTGAAAAATGTAAGTGCAAAGAATATAGAAAAATGGCACTGGGTGTTTACAGTATACTGCACGTTTTTGCACATTAGTGCACTTTGTGAGATATGCAATATAGTCTAATATCTTATATACAGAACATACAAATATTGCTCACTCACTTGCAATAAATAATCCTGAAGGTCGGAACCTTCTAGATTTTGGCAGCAGCCCTGCCGTCCGTGCATGAGGCTGCCATGGTGACTCAGGGCGGTCAGCATCACGCCGGGTTACATTTACATTTACAGCATTTACGAGACGCCCTTATCCAGAGCGACTTACAATCAGTAGTTACAGGGACAGTCCCCCCCTGGAGACACTCAGGGTTAAGAGTCTTGCTCAGGGACACAATGGTAGTAGGTGGGGTTTGAACCTGGGTCTTCTGGTTTATAGGCGAGTGTGTCACCCACTAGGCTGCTACCACCCTACAGGGCCTACAGGGTTACAGGCAGGGTCAAGGCGTTAAACGTGCGGGCGCTTGTCTCTGCATTTCTGTCCCCCGGACGGGACCGGGAGCGCTGGCTTATCTCCCACGGGAATGTTGCATAAGTTTACCTTGACAAAAGTGCTGTCTGGACAGAAGTATTACAACAGACGCGCCCCCGATAAGATTAGATAGTGGAGGCACGCTGCTTACCTCATCTTCTTTTTCTGGGTGTTTTGGCATTTAGTGTGTGTGTGTGTGTGTGTGTGTCCATCAGGGGTGGGTTGGGTGGAGGGGGTGTGTGTGTGACTGCTCCATACCCGTTAGCTCCCATCACACGCCCTAAAGTCCCCTTGTTCCCTTGTGTCTTGCAGGAAGTTGTGATGTGTCAAGAGAACAACTGAGGGCAGCCAGAGGACCTGAGGAACGCCACATGCAGACACTTGGTAGAGGGTGAAACGAGCAAAAAAATATACATATACATAAAGAAAACTTTGTGACAAGAATCAGCTCAACAACAATGTTTTTTTATATATATAAAAGAAAAATAAATCATTTAAAAAAAAAAAGAAGAAGAAGAACCGGTGGAAAGGACAGGGCAGCAATTACTGAGGCCATAGGACGGGCCAGCATATGCTTGGCACGCGTTATTGTGCGCTGCCCGTCAGTGTGAATAGCGGTGTTAGGCTCAGCCCGCGAAATGAATCCCTTCTTTGTTTGTTGTGTTTGGGAAGAACTCCGCCCGCACCCCATCCCTCTCTCCCAGGCCAAAGCTAGCATTCCAACGTGTCTCTGACCTGCGTCACCACACTTTTGTACTGTTACGGGGCTCGGCGGCGGATCGTTTCATGGGAAATGTCGTCCCCTCAACTCTGTGAGGTACCTGAAAGTGACCCCTTGGTGACCTTTTAGCCTCCTGGAACTCGTACATGCAGTGGAGCACTTTTTTTTTTCCTCTGGCAGATGTAATGATTTCTATGTAAAAAAAAAAATAAAAAATTATAATTTTTTTAACTCATTTCTAAATGTTTCTGTAAAAAAAATAGATTCTCGGTTTTCAGGATTGGCACTTTGCACAGGTTAAGGTGTGTATTTATAGTTATTAAAATGTAAATTGCAATGCCAAAAGGTTTTAATTTGCTACTTCTAGTGTCAATCCTGGCTGTTTTAGGGTGTTGTAGCTTTACCTTCGTGTAAGAGCAAGACTTGGTCTTTCCCTCTCAGGATTTGAACTGTGGGACAGTGTATGGTTTACAAGTGTGGGAATGCATTATTATTTTCCTCTTGTAATGCTTTGTCTTCAGGAAAGTGCCTTTTAGACTATTAAAAGCTATCAGTCAAAGATCATGTTCTTTTGTTGTGTTTGTTTTTCATATGCATGAACGTGTGCATTCTTTCCTTGTCCACAACCCTCCACATATAACTGGAAAATGCCTGCATAGAAAACCGTCATGTAATATTTAAATAGGTAAATGGCTTTGCATTTGATTCCCGGGATTTGGATCAGATTTAGTCCCATGCTGTTAATACACTGTAGCACGATAAACGAAATCATATTTTGCATAGGTTACAACACGCCCACTAGTTACTTAATTATGATATATCACATTCCAGTGCTATCGCTGTGAACGCAGACGGAATATCCCTGATGCACTTGCTGGGCCAGTGGTGACCTATAGGCTAAGGAAGCAGACCCCGCAGTAGGTTGCCGGTTTGAATCCCGAACAGCCAAGGTGCCACTGAGGTCCCCTTGATCAAGGTCTCCCGTCCCCACACACGCTGCTCCCTGGGTGCCTTTCGTGGCTGCCCCACTGCTCACCAAGGGTGATGGTTAAATGACAGCCACTTCACTTTCGAACCGGAGAACCCAGTCTGCTCTCAGGCAGACGTAGGCCAAAGATGGCTGACCTGAACCCATAGGCGCCGTAAATGCATTGCGCAAGCTCGTGCGAGTTGCCGTGTTTTATTACGCACTCCGGAGACCTTGAGGCCTAATCAGAGAATCGGTTTTGGCTGGCACGGCGCTCGGGCCTACGTGATGGAGGTGGTGAGGTCTCCAGACAGCGGGAGCTTTCCCATCGCCACAAGCAACCTCCACCGTCTTTCTTTTACAGGATCGTTGTTCTCCTGACTGCCATTTATCTGAGAAGGTGTCTTTTTTCACTGACTGAGTGAATAGAAATTTGCATTTGCATCGTCTTGACTGGAGATGAACCTTTCAGATGCTGAACAATCTGTCAGGATTGGTCCTCGCAGAGGATTCCTGTCTCACAATGTCACCATTGGATCAGCTCATTTTAATTCTTGGATGTAATTAGTGCAACGCTTCCCGGAAATGGACTTAAAATGGCAGCTGTGAAAACTCTGCAGCCATTTCTATCAATTACAATTACAATGGGTGGGTGCCAGCCTGCGTGGGCTGGAAAAGGTCCGAATTTCAAAATTCAAGGTTGCAAAGCGGACAGGCATTCAGAAGGTTTTATGGCTAATGTGCATGATCAGTAATCTGAGCAAATCGCAGCCAACAAACATATGTTATCTGCTCTTCACTTATCTTTTTTCTACCAATTAAATCACAGACTAAACTCAGGAAATAATGTCTCTGCAAATAAAAATAATTTCGTTTCAGATATCAGTCCCCTCACATCGTGGAAAATCATTAGTGACCTTGGTCTTTGATCTTTGTCCACCAAAATCTAAGTAGATCATTCATTTAAATTACATGTTCGTTCTTAAAAAATAGAACCCATTTGAAGACGGCATTTTGAAGCCTTCCTGAGAGGGATGTGAGGACCTTTGACGTTTGCACTTTGAAATTCTACTCAACTCAACGTTGAGTCCCAGCGAACTGTTTTTTTTTTTTTTTTAACAGATTTGAAGAAAACTCCCTCAAGGCATGAATGTTATGGGCATGAGGATGAATACTGAAAACATGAAGCCCTGTGAGGCCTGATAAATGCAGTCAAAATGATTTTGCTAATGTCTGTGAGCGGAGGATCGTTGTATTTGTAGTTGTCATTGTGATACACTGCAAACACACCCAATGGAATTGTCTGCATTTAACCATCAACCTTGGTGAGCAGTGGGCAGCCGTGAAAGGGGCCCAGGAAGCAGTGTGTGGGGACGGTGCTTTGCTCACCTCAGTGGGGGTTTGAACCCCCTACACTTCCTTACCTGCTAGGCCACCAATGCCACATCTTCCACATTGCCACAGTGATGCAAAAAAAATGCCAGGATTTGAGTAACTTTGACAAAGCCTTCAAAACAGCAGCCCTTGTGGGTTGTTCCAGGTATGCAGTGGTCAGGAACGACGCTTCAAAGGAGGACGTCCAGTGGTTTGAGGGACGCATCAACGATTTGGGATGTTGACTTCAGTCTAGTCAAGCTTCTGCTGGCAGATACCACAGCATTCCTTCAGGGGTCTTGTGGACTCCAGGCCGGTGGTCATATATTAGCATGAAGCTTGTAGGTGGCAGAAAAAGTCAACAGGTTCTAGATTGCCGATTCGATTCCCGATCCGCCAAGGTGCCACTGAGGTGGCACTGTCCCCACACACTGCTCCCCGGGCGCCTGTCATGGCTCCCCACTGCTCACCAAGGGTGACGGTTAAAAGCAGAGGACACATTTCACTGTGTGCACCGTGCGCTGTACTGCTGTGTATCACAACGACAATCACTTCACTTTGAAAAAACATTTAACGGGACTGAGGTCAGGGTAGGAAACCCAAGCATGCCGGTTGGCCTCTGCTCAAGAAAAGCAGCTCAAATGAGGTCACCACCTGGACGGGCGGGGCGGGAAAGCGGCGTTCTTTTTGTATGGAAATTCTCTGCGGTCCGCGGAAAGCACAGCTTGCACCCAAAAGTTAAAATGATACGTATCGCCTGCATCTATCTCAGCCTCGACAATAGAATGGACTAGAACAACTTTCACAAAACAGTTTTTATCCGTCATTTTTACATTTTTCAATGGTTTCTCAGTCCAAAGAGTCCAACGATGGCTTCTGCTGACTGTTTCCATCTGTTAAAAACAGAGCGATGTGTTGCACGGCCGTATCGCTGCACCCCATGTGGCCACCGCAGATGTTTTTCCATCATTCCAGAGCGCACGTTCCACTTCCACTCGCATCGTATCTTTAAACTGGAAGTAGATCGTAGCCATAAAACTAAATTGCATGGTTTCAAGCGCGTTGTTTGTCCTTCGGGCCCTTTGTTCGCTTCTTGTTGATTGGCTGAGCGTGGCTGGCTGGGTGTAAACAGCACTGTTTCTCAGGAAACGCAGACTGTAAAATAATCTGTGAATTCGGCCGTTATCGACGCCAACTGCATGGTCACCTTCTGCTGTGCCAGACCATGTAAAATAATTATTATATTTAATGCACACATTTCCTTCACGGCCATGCCCCACATAAAAAGCATTTTTGTCTGGCAAGCGTCTTGCTGGCACCGAGGTTCCAGACCCCGTGGTTCACTGCAAAGGAACATGCTGTTCCGTACTCTTTTTCCCCTCTTCTCTTCTTTCTCTTTTTCCCTTGGCGCCGGCTTCCCTCCACAGTCTCTCGCTCCCCTGCCAGGACGGGGGGAAAGCTGAGCGGGAAGGGAGGGAAGGCAGCCTCCATTCCCCTCCGCATGAGACCAGGGGATACAGGCGTGGCCTTCACTGAACAGGGTGAAAAAATGTGAAGTAATCTGTCACACTTAATATTTCAGCATTGACGTAAATAACCAGGCTATAGCAGGTTTGGTTTATTTTAGAGGTGGGCATAGATTAATTTTCTTAATCTAGATTAATCTCATTGTAATCTTGGAATTAATCTAGATTAATCTACATTAATCTAAATTAAAATGGCTCATTTGAATTCTGCCGAAGGCATTCAGAATATGTGTGCTAAATAATGACTAAAAGTAAGTCTTTGAGAACGGGTTTCTCAAGCCAGGTGGCGCATTAGACCAGGGGCTCATCTCCTGTTTCCAAAATGCATCACAAACTGCTTGAGAAAGCTGTTCTACTATGATAGTTGGTGATGAAAATAAATTATGTTCAAAAAGATGTACTTGTGTTTACCAACTGTTTATTCAGTTAAATAGCTGCATCCATGTTACCACGTCACGTTTGATGCGGTAATTTCACAGTTCGAAGACTCGTTCTCGCCCCCTACAGTGCAATTCGGCTAGGTATACATCCGCACTAAAATATCAAGGTGAAAGTCATCATAGTGTAGCGGTTCTTCTTCTGCGTTGTGTAACTTTTTGATTTCGTTTCTTGAACCACAAATGATGAGCTGACACCCAAGAGATTTTCTGTGCAAAGTGTATTCTGTACAAAAAGCAAGGTCGCGTCAGAACATCACGTCACACATCCCGTCTTTCTGCACCTCTCTCTCACAACTCACGCCATGTGTCCAAGAGAACTGAACATTAACATAAAGCATTCACAATTTACAATACTGCATTTCTGTATAAAAAGCAAGGTCGCGTCAGAACATCGCGTCTTTCTGCACCTCTCTCTACAATATACAGTATTAAAAGAACATAAAAAAAATATTCACAAAATAACACACATGCAAAATCTTCCTAATATGTACATGAATTAAAATGAAAGAAATAACTTTTTGCACACAAACCCCACGCACCTCACAACTCACGCCATGTGTCCAAGAGACCTGAACCAGGTCTCAAAAACAAAATAAAAGTCTTTAGGAAATAAGAAAATAAAAGACACAAGAAAGAAGAAATATACTTATAAATCTAGTGTAACCATTTATAGACCCAGCTCCCAACACAACTTTGTGAATAGATTAACGGCGATATTGTTTTTATCGCCGATAAGAGTCTCACGTTAACGCAGCACGTTAACGCCGATAACGGCCCACCACTAGTTTATTTACATTATGGCAATGCTAAAATATTAGCAGTTTGTTTAATGTGTTTTTTTTTCTCTAATTCCAAAAATTAAAAAATATTAGTTTGCTCTTTTAAACTAAGCTGTCTAATTTATTTATAATTTATGGAGTAAATAGTATTGGTTTTTTTTTTTAGTTTACTGTAATGTACTGACAGCAGGTTTACAGTACGGCAATGAAAAATTTTTTTTATTTTTCATCCCAATTTTTTCATGACCGTATGTTCTGTGCAAATGTCTGTTCAAATTTGAAAAAGAAATCACAAAAACTCAAACGTACCAATCAGACCCATTTAGCATCCGTTTTTGCATCGCTACTTGAGTCCAGATGGAATTTACACGACTTTTAAAAGGAGATACGTTTAAATTTTCAACATTTACACTTAGAGCATTTACCAGACGCCCAATTCAGCAAAGATACTACAGACCTGCACTAGTTTTAAACGCTGTAGTTGTAAATGTAGAAAAAACTTTTCTCACAAGTCTTACGGGAACCATCTACTTCATTACTTTACTTTACTTTACTTTACTTGGCAGATGCTTTTATCCCAAGCGACTTACAAGAGGACGACACCAGCAATTCTCATTCGGAGTTACAAAAACTAAGAGCCCTGATAAAGCCCAACTTGTCAGGAATAGAACATGCTGGGGATTGTTAAGTGCTAGGCGAGGAAAATTCTTTTATTTTTTTATTTTGTGCAGTGTGTGTGTGTGTGCGTGTGTAAGTGTTAGATTCTGAAATACCTTTTGAATAAGTGGGTTTTCAACTACTTCTTAAAGGTGGTAGTTGTCTCGGCTAGTTGAATGGAGCCGGGCAAGTTGTTCCACCAGCCAGGGACAACAAAGCAGAACAGAGTCGATTGGAATCGGAGACCCCGTGAAGAGGGAATTTTTGGTCTCATTATACATTCAATCAGACTTCAAAGAGTTTTCAAATATTTTCAAGATCTGGAAAATTCCATGACAGAATAAACATGTTGTTTTCCAACTACGGCGTCTCAAGCGCCCACCATCTAGTGCTCATGACTGCATGTATCTCACATCAACCGTCAGATCTTTCGTGTAAGATAGCAGTTGTTTGTCAGATGAAGTGAAAGTGAAGTGAGTGTCATTGTGATGCACAGCCGAGGACACAGTGACACCGTGAAATGTGTCCTCTGCATTTAACCCATCAGCCTGAGTGAGCAGTGGGCAGCCATGACAGGCGCCCGGGGAGCAGTGCGTGGGGACGGTGCTTTGCTCAGTGGCACCTCAGTGGCACCTTGGCGGATCGGGATTCGAACCGGCAACCTTACCGCTAGGTCACCACTGCCCCACCCGTGACCTTGGCTTAATCACCCCCATGTCACGTATGACTTTAGGTTTGACGGTAGGTTGTAAGGTGACTGTGTGACAACTGCTAGACATCGGGCATCGCCGGCTGGTATCAGGTGTTTGGTTGTCAGTCTCAGACAGTCAGATCCGGGAAGATCTGTATGTACCTGCGTAAAGCAATCAAAATACATCAAAATGCAAGTTCCGGAAGTAAAAGGCGACCATTCTTAAGGTCTTATTCAATAAACACAGTGGACAAAGTTTGCTGGTTCTGTTTTTATTATATTTATATTTTATTATTTTATTTGCATGTACTCCAGAATGTTATGAAGAGCGATCAGATGAAATGCGAAGTCCCACTTTGCCATGGAAATTAACTTAATTCCAAAAAAATAATAATAATCCACTGCATATCAGCCCTGCCACAAAAAGACCTGCTGAGATCATTTCAGTGACCCTCTCGTTAACCCAAGTGAGAGTGTTGAGGAGCACGAGGCTGGAGATCATTCTGTCCTGCTGGTTGAGTTAGAATAGAAGACTAGATGCTAGTGATGGAGGGTGATGCAAAATCATTGTTCTTCCTCCGTTAACCGTGGTTACCTGCAAGGAAACACATGCAGTCATCATTGCGTTGCATAAAAAGTTCTCCACAGACGAGGATATTGCTGCTATTGTTTCCTAAAGATGATTCAGCTGCGGGATCGGGGTGCCACCAGTGCAGAGCTCGCTCAGGAAGGGCAGCAAAGAAGCCACTATGGCCACTCAAGGACCGACTGATATTCTGCTAAAAGTACAGGGACTGGACTGCTGAGGACTGGGGTAAAAGTCAGTTTCTTTGATGAAGCCCATTTCCGATTGTTTGGTGCATCTGGCTTCAGTCCTGTCTCGTGCCAACAGTAAAGCGTCCTGAGACCATTCGTGTGTGGGGCTGCTTCCTGTCCAAGGGAGTGGGCTCATTCACAATTTTAACTAAAAACACGGCCATGAATAAAGAACGGTACCAAAACATCCTCCGACAGCAACTTCTCCCAACCGTCCAAGTGCAGTCTGGTGAAGAACGATGCCTTTTCCAGCGTGATGGAGCACCGTGCCATAAGACCAAAGTGAGAGCTAAGTGGCATTGAAATTGTGGGTGCACGGCCGGGAAACTCCCAGGATCTAAATCCGACTGAGAACTTGTGGTCAATCCTCAAGAGGCGGGAGGACAAACGAAAACCCACTAATTCTGACAAACTCCAAGCAGTGATTTAGAAGGAACAGGTCAACATCAGTCTGGATTTGGCCCTGAAGTTGATTGACAGCATGTCAGGGCGAATTGCAGACGTCTTGAAAAAAAAAGGGCCAACATTGCAAATTCTGACTCTTTGCATAAACGTGATGTAATTGTCAACAGGAGCCTTTGAAATGAATAATGAAATGCCAGCACGGGGAGAGCATGCGAACCCAACCTCAGAGCTGCGGGGCCGCGTGGAGGCCACACTGTTTGTGCGCTTCCCTGCTGTTTTGCAACGGTCTGTCTGAGCCGGCTGAGATAACGGCGTTTCACGGAAAGTCGGGCTGCCCTACAGTCACTTCGCCGCGAGAGATGATCAGACAACAGCGTCTGGTTTTCGGTGTGACGCGCATTTGACTGATCATGTGATGAACACACCACGGTGCAGCAGGTGCACGTGTACAGAAGGACTGCACCACTATGCCACTATAACAGAAACGTAACTCCCATTTAATAACTTCCTGGACTGTTATGTTCTTATAAAATGTTGTGGATTCTCTCGTCACACATCATGCCATGACGTGTGACGGCATGAGACGGCATCATCTTCTGAGAGTGCAGCAGATGAAAATAATCCCCAAGCTTGACATCACATGTCTGCCGTCACATGTCCGCTGCACTCTGCCCAGGAAACCAGTTCAGTGACCCCGGGGAGCAACGGGGTCAATATTCCGTTGGGCGCAGGATTCATCTCAAAGTTATCGGGCTTGGGGGTATTAGTCACTTTTAATTAGAAGTTTCAATTTTTTTTATTTGTGTTGTTATTATTGGTGTCATTAGGGCAATCATTTTTTTTTTTACTGACTGAACCCTGAACCCTGATGCTCTGATAGGTGACGTGATGACAACAACCACACCTCGTAGCCCTGGTTTGCATCTGGTTCAATGTACAATACACACTGTATCCTGCAAGCTGGCCACATGACAATACCGGTCACGTGTACCACACACTGTAAGCCGTTTATTAAACATTTGTGCATGCTCGCTGATTATTCGAGTATTATCGCGGCATTAAAATTTCTGTTGTTTAAATATTAACTCGGTCACTGTCGGTTCGGGCAGGCGACGCAAGCTCAATGATGGAAGGTTCCATTTTAGAAGAAGCACTTCCTCCCTCTGGCGGCCAAGAATATATTACCGGGAGGTCTGGAATTTGGGGAAAGAATTAGGGTTATAACATGGATAAAATGTATTATTTGTTGATAATAATGGTTGAAGGGACGTCATGTCTCCGCATAAAACATTTTGTGTTTTATATCCCATCTCCCAGAATGTGAAGACAAGAATCGTGACTTCCACCGTGCCGCGTAGGGACTTGTGGGAAGTGGACAGTCTTGTCAGCGCAGCGTCTTGGTTCTCCGGCGCAGGCCGGAAGCGCCACAACTTCCGCCATCCGGGTAACTGGGATTCGAGGTGAGCTGCGTCGCCGCTTGGCTCCGGAGCGCCGTGCGCGTCGCGTTATTTTAAATTTTTTTTTTTGCCGAAAGCGCGACCGTCGTCGTCGGCGGCGGCGGCTGACGGGGCCCGTCGGGCCGCTGCTGATCGCCCGAACGCGGGGTCCCCGTGGGCTTTTCGGGGGTGGGGGCTCCCGGCCGGCTAGGAAGCTAGCTCGCTAGACAGGCTCCACCGAACAGCCCCTGCGTGTCCGGTGCGTTAATGAATTAATGTGCAAATCTGGAAAATGTCGCACGCCGTCATTTGTGACGTCGTGTCGCGCTTGTGGACGGATGTCGCTTTGTTGTAGGAAACAGACACTTGTTCCCCAGATTGAATGGAAGGGGACCGTCTGTCGCTCACTGCTAAACATAATTATTACACAATTACAACTATTCATGTTTATTATATCATCGCTTAACTCGTAATAAACGTAATCTCGCTGTGCAATTATTGTAATTATATGTGCGTCGTTGTTGTTAATACTGACTGATGAAATGGCTGCTCGTACCTGTGACAGGGCGGAGCCGATCGCTGAGAATGATGGGTAAGCCTCGCTGCGGACTCCCCCTGGCGCAGGTGCTGGTGGTCCACTTGCTGCTCACGCTGGCGTCCAGCTCGGAGCTGACCTTCGAGCTGCCCGATAACGCCAAGCAGTGTTTCTACGAGGACATCGTCATCGGCACCAAGTGTACACTGGAGTTCCAGGTACTGAAATCCACATCTTCTAGCTAGAGCTACCCAGATCAGCGTAGAGCTACCCAGATCTAGCCTGATCTTGCCAGAGCTCAGTTTAGAGCTACCTAGATCTACTTCGAATTACATAGATCTTCTTACGTAGATTGCTGCTGTACCATGACCTCTGAATAGTAGATTTCATGGTACAGCAGTTTTATTACATATGCAATAGTGTTTAAGCCTGTCATGGCTGCCCACTGCTCACCAAGGGTGGTGGTTATAAACAGAGGACACATTTTGTTGTGTCACCATGTGCTGTGCTGCAGTGTTTCACAATGAGTGTCCCCAGGGGGGGGACTGTCCCTGTAACTACTGATTGTAAGTTGCTCTGGATAAGGGCGTCTGGTAAATGATGTAAGTGTAAAAGTATTGCATTGCTTCCAGCAGAATAGGATGTCAGAGCTCTGGGGACTTTTGTTTTTTCTCTATATAGAGTGGCAGTGTTGAAAACAAGGACATTCTCTAGTACCCACCCCACCCACCCCCGATCCTGCTGAGAACAGGGCGTCGGTGTCCGTTTGTGCGCTGCAGGTCACATTCCCGGTTGCTTTTCGGGTGCTTGACCTGCTCTTGTTCCTGCAGGTGGTGACCGGGGGACATTATGACGTGGACTGCCGGCTGGAGGACCCCGACGGCACCGTCCTGTACAAAGAGATGAAGAAGCAGTACGACAGCTTCACCTTCACCGCCGCCAAAAACGGGACTTTCAAGTTCTGCTTCAGCAACGAGTTCTCCACCTTCACGCACAAGACGGTGTACTTTGACTTCCAGGTCGGGGAAGACCCTCCCCTGTTTCCCAACGAGAACCGCGTCACCGCACTCACTCAGGTAGGCGTGGCCGTCACCAAGCGCTCAGAAAACACTATGATGAAACATTCTACATACATTACCAGTCCAAACTTTGGTCCCACCTACTATGTGGCGGTTATGGAGACTCATTACACATTTTGTATTTGTTGTATGAGGAGAAAGTGAAGAATTTGAAGAATTCAAATGTGAAGAATTAACACATTAATTCTTCGTCTTTGGGCAGTGGTGGCCTAGCGGTCAAAGGAAGCGGCCCCGTAATCAGAAGGTTGCCGGTTCGAATCCCGATCCGCCAAGGTGCCACTGAGGTGCCACTGAGCAAAGCACCGTCCCCACACACTGCTCCCCGGACGCCTGTCATGGCTGCCCACTGCTCACTCAGGGTGATGGGTTAAATGCAGAGGACAAATTTCACTGTGTGCACCGTGTGCTGTGCTGCTGTGTATCACATGTGACAATCACTTCACTTAATTCACTTAATTTTTGATGAAAAGCCGCTTGATGAGACGTTCATTAACATGAGCGAATGATAAGAAAGCATCAACCTTCAGGACTGTAGAGAACCGTCCCCGTTGTCCAACTTTAGGTGGTGGAGAGAAGACGGGAATCACAGCAAAAGCTCCCTGGTTCTTGTCTATTGCATAATGTCACGCGTGCTGTTTCGAGTGCAGTTGTAGGGATGTTCTTTACTGAACGTTTACTGAAGTGGTCTTCGCCCCTCCCAGATGGAGTCCGCCTGCGTCTCCATTCACGAGGCGCTGAAGTCGGTCATCGACTACCAGACGCACTTCCGCCTGAGGGAGGCGCAGGGCCGCAGCCGGGCCGAGGACCTCAACACGCGCGTGGCCTTCTGGTCCATCGGCGAGGCCATCATCCTGCTGGTGGTCAGCATCAGCCAGGTGGTGCTGCTGCGGAGCTTCTTCTCGGACCGGAAGACCACCACGACGCGGGTGGGCTCCTAAACGCCTGCACTTCCACAGTTTGGGACTTTAGGTAGATCGACGTTAATAACAGAAAGGGTTGGTTTAGAGTTTTTTTTTTGTTTTTTTGTTTTTTTTTTAAACTTCCTTTGCAGGATTAGAATTTGGAATGACTGCTGTTTTCAAGGTCCCAGTGGATTCGTTTAGGTTTCCAAAATTTTAATACTGGGGGGAAAAAAAATACAAAAAAATTATTTATTATGTGGAAGTATGTTGTCTTTTTTTTTTTTTATGACACCGTTTATCTGAATGTAAAAAAAAAAAGTTTTGGTTTTTTTTGAATGCCTGAGACTGACAGGCAGACGGGAAGATATACGGTGGCGAGGTTCACGTTCACAAGGTAATATTACAGCTCGAGCTTCGTTGCTCGAGCTTCATGGAAAGATCTCGAGGAAGGAGTGTCCTGTACTCTCTGTTCTGGCTGGTGGGACAAAACCAAGAAAACCGTTTTACCCAAATAAAATCGAATTGCTTCTCCACAAAATCCCATTCTCCTTTTTTTTTTTTTTTTTTTTTTTTTTGTGGGGTGAGATCTTCTGAAAATTACATAATTCTCAATAGGTTTCCTCACTGTTAGATATAAAGTATTTTATTATTTGTTCAAATCTTACCCTCCTCAGTCAAATGTGTCTAAATGTTTGCTATAGAATTTTATATATATGTATAATGATTTTAATTTTTCCTCGGCATGAGCTTTTATTGGTGGTACCCCTTAAGACCTCCACTCCCTTGTGTTGTGAACACCGTGTGATTCCCATCTGCGGCTTTAGTTATGGATCTATATGAAACACTAGTTATAGTTATACTAGCCCTTTTTCCGAATTGGGGCATTTCCTTGTAAATAAGTGCTGCATATGCTAATGACGGAGAATAAAGGGTCTGTAGTGAGGCGATTCCTCTCTTTTTTTCTCTGTCGCCACGTTGAGGTGAAATTTTACACCTTGAAGTGCGCCTTTATGGAGTCGTGAGCTCTGCGCTGGCCCGGTCTTCACGTGGCAACAGTTCCTATTGCGCCCAACGTTTGGTCCTGCTCAAGCTCTGGAAATAAAGATAATGTCACCGGTTTGGTTCGTTTTCTTTTGTTTTTTTTTCTTTTCTCAGGTCAGTAGATGCACCTGGACACGAAGGTTCAGCAATAGAGCCGACCAGGCCCCAAACTAGCAGAAAAAGGAAAAAGAAGTACAGGTTTCCATACCATATGTTCTCAGATAGACCAGTGGATGGCGCAATAATGAAATGTATTACAGAATAGAATTTCGATCGACGAAAGAATGTTAAGCAGCTTTATGATTAATTGTAAAAAAAGAAGATAGAAATTAAATAAGATTAAGAACACGAGCTAAACACGATGACACCGTGTAGAGAGTTTAAAAACACGCACAACGCCATGTGAAGGATGAGAATCGTGGCATACGACGGCATTAAACGTTTCATCACATTCACCACTTATTATTTCGGTTACTTCCATATGCTTGGATAGAAAGGCCAGATATTTTAATCATTCTGAGGCGAGGCCAGCTCTGTTTATTTATTCACACGATCGGATCATTACAAAGAAAAAAAAGTTTTTCTCTCTGAATAGTTTTAGAATGTCGTCGTAATATTGTTATTTTTTTAGTTATGGTGGTAGTAGCCTAGTGGATAACACACTCGCATATGGACCAGAAGACCCAGGTTCAAATCCCGCTTACTACCATTGTGTCCCTGAGCAAGACACTTAACCCTGAGTGTCTCCAGGGGGGGACTGTCCCTGCTCTGGATAAATGCTTTAAAGGTAAATGTACAAATCCTGAAAAAAAAAAATCACGAAGGACTTTCCCGGTGCCCTCGGTGGTCAGTGTTTACGTTGTCCGCAGACGGCGGTTTTCCGCCCCACGTGACCGAGTCCCTCGCGTGTGATTGGCCGGTTCTTAGCCCCGCCCCGCCTGCGCGTTTCTGGCGCAGCCGTGAGGAGGAGGTCCAGCCGGAGACCCGTCTTCGTCTCCGCGTCGGGGCCGCCCGAGTGTCCTGGCCGTGAGCTCCCGCCGCGTCCGGATCCGCTCGCCTCGGGCCGAGGACGACGGGCGTCTCGCCGAGAGCCGACATTCTAGATCCAGGAAGCGAGTCGAGCGGGGGCGGCGACATCCCAGGCAGCGGCAGCCCTTCTCCGGCCCACGTCCCTTCCCTTCCACCCCCTCCAGAAATCCAGCAGCGTCACCGCGACGAGACGAAAATGACACGACTCCGCGACGGTCGCGCCTGGACGCTCTCCCGGGATTGAGCGACAAAGGCCGGGCAGCCCGGAGGCGTGAGGACCGTGGCCTCCGGGGGGAACCGCATGTCGGGTTGCGGGGCGCCGTGGTTATGAAATGGGATTAACGGCGTCGCGTCGCGGCGACGGGACCGCCTGACCTCCAGACAACGATCTTCTGGCCGCTCACGATTCGCGGCTCGTTTCGAGCCGGTCCGAAGGTCGAGAAACGAACGGACGAGTTTATTTTTTACAATTTAATTCCGCCGATCCGCGCCATGTTTTCGTTGCGGCCCGGCAGCTGACCGGAGACCGGGGGCTGGAAGGAAGTCCCGGCGCGGATCGGGACCAGCGCCGGGTGAGATGGATTTAAACACCGCCGTCTTCAACGCGGCCCGCGACGGGAAGCTGCCGCTGCTGAAGAAGCTGCTGGAGAACAAGAGCGACCACGAGCTGACCAGGGTGATGGCCGAGAAGACCAACGGGGCCACGCCGCTGCTGATGGCCGCCCGGTACGGCCACCTGGAGCTGGTGGAGTTCCTCCTGGAGCGCTGCTTCGCCCCCGTGGAGGTCGGGGGCTCCGTCAACTTCGACGGGGAGACCATCGAAGGCGCCCCGCCGCTCTGGGCGGCCTCCGCGGCCGGACACCTGAAGGTCGTCCAGTCCCTGCTGGGCCACGGCGCCTCGGTCAACAACACGACCCTGACCAACTCCACGCCCCTGCGGGCCGCCTGCTTCGACGGTCACCTGGACATCGTCAAGTACCTGGTGGAGCACCAGGCGGACCTGGAGGTGGCCAACAGGCACGGCCACACCTGCCTCATGATCTCCTGCTACAAGGGCCACCGGGAGATCGCCCAGTACCTGCTGGAGAAGGGGGCGGACGTGAACAGGAAGAGCGTGAAGGGTGAGTCGGTCCCCCGTCCCAGACGAAGGACCCGGAGCCGAAGAGCAGGAGCGGGTTCGAGGCTTGCGTGGTCCCATTCGTTCGTTTCTACACAGGCACCATAGCTGGCGTGATGCTCTTCTGCCCATCAGTTCTTTTTTTTTTCCAGATTAGTTTGGCAGACGTCTGGGGCGTCCCTCCGTGGAGACTCGTACCCGCATGGCATCTCTTCTTTTGGGGGTCCCTGTTCCAACCTAGACCAGGACCACCCCACGGCGGTTTAGATGTAATGAAATCATTTTATTTCTCCTTCAAGGACAAACTGTTCGATGTCCCTCCCACTGTGACTAGATTACACGCAGAGTGCGAATTACTGCCTTCGTGGCGCTTCTTTTTTAAGGAAGAGGCCCCGTAGTCAGAAGGTTGCCGGTTCGAATCCCGATCCGCCAAGGTGCCACTGAGCAAAGCACCGTCCCCACACACTGCTCCCCGGGCGCCTGTCATGGCTGCCCACTGCTCACCAAGGGTGATGGTTAAATACAGAGGACACAATTCACGATGTCTCCGTGTGCTGTGCTGCTGTGTATCGTATTGTGAGATCCTTGCCAATCCGCACCCCTACTACCCTCAAGAAATTGGGTTCTGGTAACCCCCAGAAATACCAGTAAACGTAATAAGCCTGTACATAACAATACTGTAGACTTACAATAAGTTTAAAATGGTTTATTTTGAAGACCTGGTGGTTTCTCAGATCACATCTGTAACCTGTTGGCTTTGCCACGGAACCGCAGGAACAGCACAAGAGTCGAGTGAAAGTGAAGTGATTGTCATTGTGATACACGGCAGCACAGCACACGGTGACACAATGAAACCATCGCCCTTGGTGAGCAGTGGGCGGCCATGACAGGCGCCCGGGGAGCAGTGTGTGGCACCTCGGCGGATCGGGATTCGAACCGCCAACCTTCTGATTACAGGGCTGCTTCCTTAACCGCTAGGGCCACCACGATGACCAGTCTTCTTCTCAGAACTGGCTGAATATCAACCGCACGAGAGATTTCGACCAGACGGAATGAAAGAATGGGGCGTACGTGTTCAGCTCGGGCCTGCGGTTCAATCATGGAGCTACAGGAACAGTACCAGAACCGTAGTATAACCTGCCTTTATTATCAGGACAATGATGTGTACACAAAGGGACATATTACTTAATTTGTCCCCTTGGAGGGACATATCGCTTCTTACTGCAGTCATGGCTTTATTTCACTGTCATACATTTGTGCTCCTAATTAACGATGCTGTTGTCCAAGCTCAATTAATACAAATGAATTAACGTGTATTTACATGAAAGGCGTGTATGTCGTAATAGAAGACGTTTCCGACAGGCTCAACTTCCGGCCACTCGCATTTTACCAACACGTCTGCCGAGCTGGTGGTTAAAACGGTAACGGTCCGTGTTGTACGTACGTCGAGACGTGCCGTATGAGATTATGGGCTGTATTTTCACCGGGAAATGAAATGGTGAAGTGGGACCAGTACGTTCCCTAAGGTTGCATTACAGATTCCGAGATAAGTGAGGCGTCCTCCGGGGACCTCGTGGAACGTGGGCGGGTGTCGTAACCGCGCTGATGCCAGACTCTCCGTCTCGTTCTGTCCTCGGCAGGCAACACCGCCCTGCACGACTGCGCCGAGTCGGGCAGCCTGGAGATCATGCGGATGCTCCTGCAGTACGGCGCCGCCATGGAGCGGGACGGCTACGGCATGACCCCCCTGCTGTCCGCCAGCGTCACCGGCCACACCAACATCGTGGACTTCCTCACGCAGCACCCCCACACCGGCCAGGCGGAGCGCATCAACGCCCTGGAGCTGCTGGGCGCCACCTTCGTGGACAAGAAGCGGGACCTCCTGGGCGCCCTGAAGTACTGGAAGAGGGCCATGGACATGAGGCGCAGCGAGCCCGGCCACGCGGCGGCGCCCGAGCCGCGGCAGCCGGTGGGTGGCGTACGACTACGCCTGCGAGGCGGGCCAACGCCGACCAGCTGGACGCGCTGATCTCCGACCCGGACGAGATGCGCATGCAGGCGCTGCTGATCCGCGAGCGCATCCTGGGCCCGTCGCACCCGGACACGTCCTACTACATCCGCTACCGCGGCGCGGTGTACGCCGACTCGGGCAACTTCCAGCGCTGCGTGGGCCTGTGGAAGTACGCGCTGGACATGCAGCAGGGCAACCTGGAGCCGCTCAGCCCCATGACCGCCAGCAGCCTGCTGTCCTTCGCCGAGCTCTTCTCCTTCATGCTGCAGGACCGCGCCAAGGGCCTGCTGGGCACCTCCGTGTCCTTCCAGGACCTCATGGACGTCCTGGGCAAGAGCGTGCTGGAGATCGAGCGGGCGGTGACGTCCCCGGCGCCGGACCCGGCCCAGCTCGGCAAGGCCCTGTCCATCATCCTGCACCTCATCTGCCTGCTGGAGAAGGTGCCGTGCTCGGAGGAGCAGGACCACTTCAAGAAGGAGACCATCTACCGCTTCCTGAAGCTGCGCCCCCGCGGCAAGAACGGCTTCAGCCCGCTGCACCTCGCCGTGGACCGCCGGACCACCTGCGTGGGCCGCTACCCCGTCTGCAAGTTCCCCTCGCTGCAGGTGGCCGCGGTGCTGCTGGAGTGCGGCGCCGACGTGGACTGCCGCGACCAGGACGACAACAGCCCGCTGCACGTGGCCGCCGCCAACAACCACGCCGACATCATGAAGCTGCTGATCGCCGGCGGCACGCACTTCGACAGCACCAACGCGCTGCGGCAGACCGCCTGCGACCTGCTGGACAAGAAGGAGATGGCGCGCAACGCCATCCAGCCCATCAACCACACCACGCTGCAGTGCCTGGCCGCCCGCGCCGTGGTGCGCCACGGCCTGGACTACCGCGGCACCGTCCCGGAGAGGCTGGAGGCCTTCGTGCTGCTGCACAGGTAGTCCCGCCCGGCCCTCGCGGCGCCACTTTCTATGCAACCGCGGTTACGAACGAGGACGCCGCGAGGCTCCCGTGCCCTTCATTCTCCGGCTCGTTGGTCTTCTGCATCCATCCCTCCCTCCCTCTCGCTCGCCATTCCTCTCGAAGAAGCTTTATGGCGTGGTCAGGTTCTGCACAAACCGGAAGTGCTTTATTTCCCCCTGTCCTGCGTACGCCGCGACGGGGCTCGCGGTGGGCGGAGCGAGTCCAGTTTACAGCCAGCGGTGCGGGCGAAGATTTTCTTCTTCTCTCTCTCTCTCTCTCTCTCTCCCCCCTCCCTCATGCATCTCCTCTTCCCGGGCGAGCTTTACGCGAGGACACGAGGACGTTTTACTGCACATTCATTTAACTTGACTTCAGCGCAACGATCAATGCACAGCGGTCTGTGAAAACCAGATTTACTAAATGATGATGATTATTGCTATTGTTATTATTCTTAATACTTTTTTTAAAAACGAGCTTCAGTCGATGAAGAGAACGTAGGCCGTGCATGGACGGGTGACGTCATGTTGTGAGCAACGTTGCACATGAGCTGCAGTCGTATTACTTGTGTTTCCGAGAAAAACAAAAAAAAAAACAAAAAAAGGGCTGACCATATTATTTTTTTTTATTTTTTATTTTTTTTGGAATGAACCCCTGAGAGAAAGGAAGCATCTGTACAGCACCACCAGACTTGCACTTTATTCCAACCAAGTGTTGATATTTCATATTACAAAGCTTGTTTGATGTTCCATATTTGCATTTTTGACAATAAATCTCTGTTGCACTTGTACTCCTGGTTCGTATGGATTATTTTTTTTATTATTGCGTTATTATTGCGTCGCCCCGCCTGCCACTTGCTCCGGGTTCTATTCTGGTGCGTGTCGGCCTCACCAAACGAACCTCGTCCGTATCGGTTTCTTAATGTGGGGGACAGTGGGCGGCGCTCGGAATAACGCGTCTTTTTTAAAAACCCGATAATGGACGTAGTGCGTGGTCCACCGAAGGCACTTTAATTCGGTCTGAAGCAAACGGAGAAGCGTCTGCTTGCTAGCTGTGTGTATGGTGGAGGAGAGCAGCCATTTTTGTTCGTGTGTGATTGACTGCCAGAAGATAATTTAATGGGGCGGAGCCTGTGAGCATGATCGACCAGCTCTCACACACACACACACACACACACACACACACACACTTTGTCCTTCTGGACGATATTTGGTCAATATGTCACACATGCGAAGTAGTGCGAGCGGTGTTGCCAGATACGGGGTGGTTTTAGACCAAAACAACCTACGGCTGAGACAAAACAAGAATGCTGAGACTGCTGTGATGTACTGTATATAAGAATTACGTTCCTCGACGCCTATTTCTCGACAAACGGCAAATTCAGAATGGCCAAATGCCCCCGCGCCGAAGCACCACTTGTTCACACTTGATCTCTGTAATAGTCTTCTCATTATACACTCCACATCTTGGACTATCCACCCAAAAATTGGTTCGTTCTTTTTTCGTTGTTCACTTGTCAAGGCGCAGTGACGTGGCCGATACATATCAGCCCGACCTTGTCTTGAACCTGACGCATGGCGCATGTTGTGTTGCGTTCGTTTTCGTGCTGGCTAACTGTTGTGCGAGAAATAGGAAATCGAATTGTTTTAATAAAGCATTGGCATTTGGCAAGAAGTTCACAAGGGCCACAAACCTGAGTTCTTTCTTAATCTATTGCTAACGTACGTAAAACTCGTACCTGAGAGCATGAAGCCCGGAAGGTGCTTGAAGGTTCAACCACGTAAACCAATTCTTCACTTTTTCTTCGTGTGTTTTTTTCTTGTTGCTTTTAGTTTCTATCGTGTGAAAAAAACGGACGTCTGATACCTTCCTTTAGGCCTCGACCAGGCCGAGTCCGACTTCTTAGGTTTCTTTCAATCAGCCCCTTAAGGAATCATAAATTTCTAATGGGCTTTGGCCGACATGCACCCCCTGTTCTTCAGTACAATGAATTCTTAAACGCTAGCTGCTTATTCATCTTTTTCGCACAAACGTACATCGCCTGCCCCGTCAAACGCCTGCTTTTTTGGCACGTGACGTCCGGCCTACTTCTGTGGCCTCTTAAAATAACCGTGAATAATCCTTTCTCTCCCAGGAAGTGTGTCCTACATACAGGGCTGTGCCATTCGGCCCTGGACCGGGAAGAGCTGGTTGCAGGCTGGCATGGCGATGCCACGTCTAGCGGTCCTGTCGACGGGCATCAGCTGGTGTGCGTCTCCTTTCTGAAGACAGTATTTTTTTTTTGTAAGGCAAATTCTCATTAAATTGCACATTGCTTGAGTATGAATGTGTTTTTGTTTTATTTAAAATTTTTTTACTCTTATTGCTATGTATTATATGCCCATATTGTTTTATATTTACATTTACAGCATTTACCAGACTGCCTTATCCAGAGCGACTTACAATCGGTATTTACAGGGACAGTCCCCCCCTGGAGACACTCAGGGTTAAGTGTCTTGCTCAGGGTCACGATGGTAGTAAGTGGGGTTTGAACCTGGGTCTTCTGGTTCATAGGCGAGTGTGTTACCCGCTAGGCTACTAAGGCATCGGTACTCAGATTCTAGGCATTTTTACGTATTTTAATAGCAATTCACATAAGTGACATTCAAACACATGCATTGAGATTATTGAGACCAAAATCAGATCGGGAATGTGATGAGGAATAAAATATAAAAACTGATGGCAGGCATCCAAATACAATCGAAAGTGCTTGTTATGCATGTTAATGAAATGTCATTTTATGGATCAACTGGAAATATTTGTCAGTTGGTATGGAGACAACACTAACTAAATGGTAGTCTTTCAACGATCCTTACACAATGTTGATTCAGCGTCTCTTTTCGAACATAGACATTCCTGAAGAACTGAATTGTGGGTCCATAGCTTCCCGATGCTTGCTGCAGAAAGTGAACATTTCAAGCACAGAGTAAGCAGCAGCCTATCAAATCCCTTGATGCAATTCCATTGGGTTTGTTGTGGCATAAGCTATTGGGTGACACTCCTGTGCTCCCTGCATGGGAGACTTGCCCACCCGCAAATGTTGTCAATGCGTAAATATTCCAGTAGGTAATTTAAATTAGAAGTTGTTGATGCAATTTTTCATCCATTGCTGGATGCATTTTATGATTGCCGCTTCAGCATGACAGTCCCCAAACTTTCACAGACCGTGTTGTTCATGAAATGTATATTTGCACTGCATGCAAGTGTTTCAATTTGAGAAAGAACTATGATGAAAAACCTGGCCATTCAAAACTGAGAGTGTCCACCATGCATCGATGAGGCTTAACATCGGCAACAGCAACCAAATCATAGTGCAAGTGAGCAGGACTCTTCTCACGTCCAAGTCTCCTCTGAGCGTGCGGGCGGGTTACATCACAGCCTCCGGCGTTCCTAAAAAAGGATACGGCCACATTGAGGGCACAGTCCGGAACCTGATACTGGGGCAGCAGCGGAGAGCCAGACGCTGTCAACAGAACCTTTAAAACAGGAATGTGCTCGAAGGAGAGAGTGCGTCCGAGGGGCTTCTCATGGCATGTGGCGCTAAGACAACTGTGAAGAAACAAGGGTCACGTTTACTGGAAGGGGGTGCCAAATTTGGCATTGCGCTACGATATATATCCATCACATTAATCCTTTCTGGGGACTTCAAATTGTAGCACTGTGTGTGTTTTTTTTTTTTTTTTTTTTTTTTCTTACTTGTATGTGGCAACATAAAATACAAAATTCTCATCAAGCCCCAAGTTGGAGCTGCGAGGTGAGTCTCATGAGTGAACTTCAAAAATAGGGCCCTGATGTTGCATCAAGTTTAAAAAAAAAAAAAAAATCTTAAATCCCGAAATATGATATCTGTTATAATACCTCTTTAAGAATGACAGACCCGTCCAAGCCTCTATAGATAGATCCAGATCATTCATTGATTTACACTTCACATGGGTCATTCTGGCTCAACTCAACATACATTTTAGTTGCAGGTAGATTTTCGCATTGTAAAGATACAGGCGTCTGAAAATGAACAACCACCGATCTCAATTTTTTAAAGTATATGTACTAGATGGTGAATGGTTTTTGAGTTGAGCAAACACCTGTTTTTGGATTTATCCATATAACAGATACACAGTCATGCCTCTTTTTCTGGTTTAAGCTGAAGAGGCTTCACACCTCCTGTAATGCAACCTTCCCATGGAAAGTGGCAGCCATAGCACCCATGGGAGAAGAGACAAGCTGGAGCGAGACGTGCTAAGTGGAGCAGGTGCTGCAATCAAAGCAGTGTCCCGGGTAGAAGACCTCGCCACATCTCCGATGTCAGGGTGTGTCAGCGGGGCAGGATAGGGTGTCTTTCGGGTGAATATTTACTGTTGTGGTGTTTTGGGGTCTCACACTGATGGATCGCTTGTTAGGTGCAGACAGGTCATTTTGGAGGCAGGGGAAGAATTTTATATGTGTGTTTGAAGATGAAACATACTGGTTTGGGGTTCAGATGTCAGAGGGCACTAAAAAATGAAGTGATTGTGAAACACTGTAGCATAGCACACGGTGCACAACAAAAAAGCTGCATGCCCAATGTGGGGCTTGAACCCACAACGCTGAAATTAAAGGTGTCAAGCTTATAAAAGCTTATAAACCAACATAGTGCTTGAACCCAAGACCCTGAAATTACAAGTGTCAAATGTTACCAACTGAGCTAGCCGGGCACAAAAAGCTGAATGCCCAACGTGGGGCTTGAACCCACAACCTTGAAATTACAAATGTCAAGCTTTTTATAGGTAAGCACCTAACATGGGGCTTGAACCCACAACCATGAAATGACGTGTCAAACCTTGCAAACTAGGCTCAGACCCAACGACCCTGAGACTAAGAGTCTCATGATCTACCGAATGAGCTAGCAGGCACATAAATGCTAAGTGCCCAAAGTGGGGCTTGAACCCACGACCCTAAAATTACAAGTGTCAAGCTTGTAAAAGATAAGTACCTAATATGGGGCTTGAACCCACAACCATGAAATGACGTGTCAAACCTTGCAAACTAAGCTAGCGGGGTACAAAAAACAGAACGCCCAACGTGGGTCTTGAACAAATGACCTTGAGATTAAGAGTCTCATGCTTCAAGCTGCCCAGGCACCAAAAGGTAAGCACCCAATGTGGGGCTCGAACCCATGACCGATTGAGGTAGCCGAGCACAAAAAACTGAATGCCCAATTTGGGCCTTGAACCCTTGACACTGAAATTACAAGTGTCAAGCTTGTAAAAGTTAAGCGCCCAACATGGGGCTTGAACCAACGACCCTGAGATTAAAAGTCTCATGCACTACCGACTGAGCTACCCAGGCTGAAAAATCTGAAGGCCCAACGTGGGGCCTGAAACCACGACCATGAAGTTACAAGTGTCAAACAATACCAACTGAGCTAGCCGGGCAAAAAAAGCTGAACGCCCAATGTGGGGCTTGAACCCATGACCATGAAATTACAAGTGTCAAACGTTACCAACTAAGCTAGCTGGGCCCAAATCGCTGAATGCCCAACATAGGACTCGAGCCCACGACCTTGAGATTAAGAGTCTCATGCTTCAACAACTGAGCTACCCAGGCACAAAAAGATAAGCGCCCAACATGGGGTTAGAACCCACGACCCTAAAATTACAAGTGTCAAGCTTGTAAAAGAGGAACACCCAACATGGGGCTTGAACCCACAACCCTAAGATTAAGAATTTCATGCTCTATTGACAGTTAGCTGGGCACAAAAGGCTGAGCACCCAACGTGGGGCTTGAACCCACAACCCTAAGATTAAGAATTTCATGCTCTATTGACAGTTAGCTGGGCACAAAAGGCTGAGCACCCAACGTGGGGCTTGAACCCACAACCCTAAGATTAAGAATTTCATGCTCTATTGACAGAGTTAGCTGGGCACAAAATGCTGAGCACCCAACCTGGGGCTTGAAGTGTCAAACTAGTAAAAGCTGATAACCCAACACAGGGCTTGAACCCACAACCATGAAATTACAAGTGTCAAGCTTGTAAAAGATGAGCAGCCAACATGGGGCTTGAACCCCATGAGTCTCATGCTCAACCGACTAAACAAGCCTTGAACCTACAACCATGAAATTAAAAGTGACAAACGTTACCAACTGAGCTAGCCAGGCGCAAAAAGCTGAATGCCCAACAAGGGGCTTGGACCCATGACCCTGAAATTGCAAGAGTCAAACTTGATAAACAGTCACAAAAAGCAGAACGTCCAACCAGGGTCTTGAACACACGACCTTGAGATTAAGAGTCTCATGCTTCAACGACTGAGCAACCCAGGCATTAAAAGGTAAGTGCCCAATGTGGGGCTCGAACCCATGACCGACTGAGCTAGCAGAGCACAAAAAACGGAATGCCCAACGTGGGCCTTGAACCCATGACACAGAAATTACAAGTGTCAAGCTTGTAAAAGTTGAGAGGCCAACATGGGGCTTGAACCAACGACCGTGAGATTAAGAGTCTCATGCTCAACTGACTAAGATAGCCAGGCACAAAAAGATGAATTTCCTTTGTGGGGTTTGAACCCACAGCTGTGAAATTAAAAGTTACCAACTAAGCTAGCCGGGCGCAAAAAGCTGAAGGACCAACAAGGGGCTTGGACCCATGACCCTGAAATTACAAGAGTCAAACTTGACAAAAATAGAGAGAAAAATAGAGCAGACTCGAAAACCCGGAAAATCCGTTTTCGATGGAAAACAGCTGGGAAAGAAAGTTAAAGTCCCTTCCCCACATGAGAACAGATCTGTATACAACAAAGGCAAAGAAATGTCATGGCTCCGCGACGTCCCATCTTACAGAAGGCCGCTTGATCCCCTGGGTCACTCGAGTATTCAGGGTCCATGGGGATCACAATTGGTTCGTCCTTCCTGGTCAGTTGGGAATTCAAATGTAGCCGATAGTGGTGGTTCCGTGTCCTTTACAATCTTCAGGCATCTTATAAGTGTAAGGAAAGGAAATTACAAGTGTAAAGCTTGTAAAAGATGAGCACCCAAAATGGGGCTTTAACCCACGATCCTGAGATTAAGAGTCTCATGCGGTGCTGACTGAGATAGCCAGGCATGAAAGCTGAATGCCCAACATGGAGCTTGAACCTACAACCCTGAAACTGCAAGTGTCAAGCTTGTTAATGTTGAGCCCCCAAAGTGGGGCTTGAACCCACGGCCCTGAAATTACAAGAGTCAAGCTTTACCAACTGAGATAAACAGTCACAAAAAGCAGAACGCCCAACCTGGGTCTTGAACAAATGACCTTGACATTAGGAGTCTCATGCTTCAACAACTGAGCTACCCAGGCACAAAAAGATAAGCGCCCAAGGTGGGGCTCGAACCCACGACCTACTGAGCTAGCCAGGCACAAAAAACTCAATGCCCACCGTGGGGCTTCAACCCATGACCCTGAAATTACAAGTGTCAAACTTGTAAGAGATGAGCGCCCAACGTGGGGCTTGAACCAACAACCGTGAATTTACATGTGTCAAACCTTACCAACTGAACTAGCCAAAAGGTGAACACCCAACATGGGACTTGAACCCATAACCCTGAGATAAAGAGGATCATGCTCTACCGACTGAGCTAGCCAGGCACAAAAACATGAGCACACAATGTAGGCCTTAAACCCACGACCCTGAACTTTAAAGTGTCAAGCTTTACCAACCGAGGAAAGCTTACATATTGTTGCATAACGATTAATGTTATAAAATTGATATCGTAATGCTGATTCATCCTTTGACGTGCTGTTTTATTGGTCAAAATATCCACTGATAATCCTCTGGAAAAGTTAGTCAATTAATTTTCTCATTCTGCTGTTTACATTATCCATAAGAACTCGTAATGTTTCGTGATAAAATATTCATCACGATGAGTTTTTATGGCATCTTGTCCACCCAGGTCTTGCAACTGTGTCCAGTGTGCAAAGCCAATTTCACTCGTATCTATGCATGAGGCCACGTCTCCAATCTTACTGTGCCGTGCAAGAGAAAGCTCAGAACTGGACACTGTTCCAACGCAGCGTGACCTCGCTTGGTCTCCTAATCCAGCGTAGGTGTAGGTTTTCATCTGCTGGTCATGTCTCTGCTTTAAATAATTCAGCGGCCAGCGGAATGTTAACATCAGATAAACGTATTACATCGTCCTCGTTGGGAGGTTTCAATGAATAAACTTCATCAGGGTGTAAAATGAGGAACCAACACGTGTGTAAATAGTCGTGTAAAAGACATTACTTAATAAGCGAAAGTGAATAAGGAAGCAGATATTGTTCCTGTTGAATGAGCTATAATGTAAAATGATTTTTATTTTATTCTTCACCATCACACCCCACTTAAAATATACATATTTTTACGTCCAATTATGAAAGTGTCCTGTGGGTATTTGTTCCTGGTTCATAACATGTTCTAGACGATGTTGATTCCCCCATTAAGCCAGAAGTTTGGAACAATAAAATGAATATTAGGATGCATGCTTTCTTTTATTGTACACAAAAAGAGGATTGATTTTTTTTGGAGAATCACGGCATGTGTATTTTTGTGCTGTGATCTTTTTCAGCTACGGCTCTATGCTGAGAATTTCACAGACTGTTTAGAATGGAACAGGGACCCTATGGACTATAGTGTGGTGTCACAAAAAAAAAATTATTCATATAGCGACTGGTTCCATGGACAACACATTTTTTGCAATCTGTACAGATTTGCTGTTTCATCATCTGATAATCCACACACATTATGTGTAGATTTGTCAAATTATTTCTCAGAATGGACCATAGTTGAACGATCGCCTCATATATTCGTTTCTGCTCATCCTGTATGTTGACAAGCCTCAACTCTGGTGGTAGCACCACATGAAAGTTCCAGGCTCAAACCCCACTTACTACCATCGTGTCCCTGAGCAAGACACTTAACACCGAGTGTCTCCAGGGGAGGACTGTCCCTGTCACTACTGATTGTAAGTCGCTCTGGATAAGGGCGTCTGGAAAACATTTGTGCATCTACCAAACACAGCAGTGTTCTTCGGGCAAGATACCAACCAAAGCCAAAGTGTTTCATGCATGAAGGTTAGGTCAGGGTGTCACGGCCCTAAAAATGGCAGTACTGGCCATGGCCGGGCTCAGATGAAAATACGTCCCCAGACACGCTGCTATTTATGCTGCTCAGATAATTACATCTTTACACCAGAGAGAGAGAACGCACATCTGGCGTCATCGTTCATATATAATTGAGACATGGGCACATTAATGTGTTCTATATATATATATATATATACACAGTACAGGCCAAAGGTTTGGACGCACCTTCTCATTCAACGTGTTGTCTTTATTTTCATGACCATTTACGTTGGTAGATTCTCACTGAAGGCATCAAAACTATGAATGAACACGTGTGGAGTTATGTACTTAACAAAAAAAGGTGAAGTAACTGAAAACGCTTTTTATATTCTAGTTTCTTTGATCTGATTACTGCTTTGCACGCTCTTGGCATTCTCTCGATATATATATAATGGGGGATCTGTGTGAAACATTATTTCAGTACGCTGTACACTGTGTATCTTGAATCTTGAACCTCTACCGCTGGCCAGAGTTGGTGAGGCGCATGACGTCAAACGGCGCCCCCTGGCGGCCGCGGGCGGAATCAAACATGGCCGCCTTGGCGACCGGCGGCGTCGCATGCAAACAAAGACAGGTAACGTTCTATAAAGGTGGATCTGCGTGCATTTTACCCCAGGGCAAGCACGAATAAACTTTAAGACAGGGTTTCTGGGCGCCGAAGACGCGTCAGTTAATTCGCAGACTCGTTGCCACCGACACGTGGCTTTGTTGTGTAGTTGTATAGCTATGTTATATATATATAAAAAAAACCCAGACGCGTTTGTTGCATTAAGTGCATGTTGCACGGAGCTCCTGTGTTCCCCGTATTTATTCCGATTGCACAGTAAACACTTGTACTGTTTCAGAGCGCAGACGGAGCTGGCGGCGCCGGGTTTGCTAGAAAAGCTGCGCAGCTGAAAACGCTGTGAGTGTCTGACCCAGTTCCTCATTCAACCCACACAACCCCCCTTTTCTATTCTATTCCACACTCAACGTTTCTGGGGGGCAGATCTGATTGGAATCAGCCTCTGGAGACGCCTTGTGGGACGCTGGTGGCCTAGTGGGTAATCAGAAGGTTGCGGGTTCGAATCCTGAACGCAAGGTGCCACCGAGCAAAGCACCGTCCCCACACACTGCTCCCCGGGAGCCGGTCATGGCCGCCCACTGCTCACCGAGGGTGATGGTTAAAAGCGGAGGGAACATTTCACTGTGCCGTGTTTCATAATGACAATTGCTTCACTGTGACTTGTGCAGGGTGGAAAAGTGTGAAAAGGAAGTCTGGCTGAGAAGCTGTCCGAGCCACGCTTTCGGAGCCCTGGAGGAGGCGCACGTCACACTTAAAGAGGAGCTGAATGCTGAAAGTACGTGCAAGCAGGGGTTGGACCTTTAAAATAAAAAAATTCAAAGGTTTCAATTTTTTTGGTTGTTGTCTACAGATATACGAGTGCAACAGCATCTGATGAAAATCAACCAAGCCGTCAGCAGGTTCCAGAGGGACCTGTGTGATGCAAGGCCCTCTGACCTCCGTAGGTCAACGTCCAGATCACGCCACGTCACGTTGGCCAGAACTGCGCACTGACACTTTTCTTTCATTTTTTTGTACTATTTTAAAGTGATTGAGAAGCTGAAAGCAACCATGACGGAGGTTGAGGACATGATCAGCGGTTTCAGGGAGCAGCAGCATCAAAGGTACATTGCTGTAAATGTGTCCTCACCCACCTTTAGTATTTAACACTACTCGATCCACATTTTTTTTACTCTATCCACGTAGTTTTATTATAAGAATAACAACAAGAACAACATTTATTTCTTATATAACCCAAAATCACATACAGTACGTCTCAATGGGCTTTGACGGACCCTACAGTTGACACCCCCCACACTTGACCCTTCTGCACACAAGGAAAAACTCTACAGAAAAAAAACTCTAGGAGATATAAAAAAAAAAAGAAACGTTGGGAAGGAGTGATGCAGAGAGGGACCCCCTTCCAGGGTAGAGTGAGCCTGCAAGTGGTGTCAGTGCAGGGTTGGTGATGGTTTGTCCAATAAGAAAAAAAGTCCTACAGTTGTAGAGGTGGAGAAGTCCAGAGTGTAGTCCAGTGTCATGGTCTACATTACGTGTCCATTATGATGCTGCTGGTCCATATGAAGATCCCTGAAGCTGTGGTTGTTATGGTGGTGGTGGTGGCTGTGGTGACCCTCTGGTTCGTTTCAACCAGGATTTATCTGCTCTTCACTGGGGTCTGCCGGTAGTCTGTGCGCTTGATTCCATGTCTCGGAGAAAAACAAACAGAAGCAGTGGCAGATGGTGGCACTGTACGACCGATACTGAAATACGTGGTAATAGTGGTATATTGGTGCTACAGTGGCCCGGTACCCTGACTAGGACAGCCTAACCAGGGTGAATTTAACACTGTCTGTGTTTGACTAGGTGACGGTGTGATAACAGAAGGCCGGAGAAAACAGATGTACTTTAAATATATTAAATATTATAGATATAGATTTTATATACGACGGAAAGGCGGCCTTTTCAAAATTTCATGTATGTAGCATCTTATACTGTTGGATGTGGAAGTTTGTGTTTATCACGGCACATTCACAGATTCCCTGCATCCTTCTCAGCGTCAGTCCACTGTCCTCCTTTCCACGCAGCTTCGAGGAACTGCTGAAAGAAGAGAGAACCTGCTGGCAGCAGGTCTGTGCCTTTCAGAAGAAGATCGAAACCTGGTCTTTTGCTTCAAAACCAGGCGCCGCGCTGCCCCGCGGCCCCTCAAGCGCGGTCCTGAAGGCGGGACTTCCTCCTGAGGTGAGCGCTCTGGAGACCTTCCTGCAGCAGACCGGCGGGCAGCACGGGGGGTGGGATCAGTACGACCACCAGAGCTTCCTCAAGCTGTGGACCAGGCATGGTGGGAAGGCTTCCTACAGGAGGGAGGCGGCGCTGCATCTGCCCCACAGGACCGAGGAGGAGGTCCGACTGCATGAGGACTGGTTCCTGATGCTCAGAGAGCTGCAGGAGAAGAAGAGAGAGGTGACCCGTAATTCATCTTCTACATCCATCATACAGTAGGACCCTGACCCTACAGTTCCAAATTTGAACTCCTCAGGCCATCGACCGGTGGAGGACATGCAGACAAAAGGAGAAGCAGCAGCAACTGCAGAAGCACGAGGAGCAGCAGGAGGAAGAGAGGAGGAACAGGGGGTCGGTGGAGGAGCAGAAACGCTTGACACAGCAGGAGAGGATGGGCGCCGCCAAGCAGCTGCAGGAGTGGAGGAACCAACGGGAACACCGCCGGCAAGAGGTGGAAGATCAGAAGATGAAGGAGGAGTTAGAGAGGAGGAGGAAGGCCCAGGAGGAGCGTAGGAAGCAGGCGGAGGTCAAGCTCGCAGTGCAGGCCCACTGCCAGCAGAGGAAGGAACAGGAGGAGCAACGTCTCCTGGAGAAGGAGGCCCGGGACCATGTGGAGATGGAGGAGAGGAGGAGAGAGGCGTCCCAACTGATCCAGCACTTCCAGGAGAGGGTGAGCGTCTCCCTTTTCTTCAGACCCCCTTTCTGTTCCATTTGTACTGGACTCAGTGGCTCTCCTGTTCGTCCAGGATCTACATAAGCTGGGAGCGAAGCTGCAGAAGAAGCAGCAGAGGGAGCTGGAAGATCTGGAGAAAGAGAAGAGGCAGGCTGTGCTGAAAGAGAAGGTCAGAACCCTCTACAGACAGGAAGGGAAAGGATCGTCCAGCAGTTTACAGAGTAAAATATACTAAGCGCAACGAAATTCTTACTTGAGCACCATCTCTACAGACAAGAACGCCAAAATGGCGCAACAATACCAAAAAAACACAGCCTGCCAATATATATAATATTTTTTATATATCTGCCAGTATGAGTATAAATAAATATCTAAGTAAGTAAAGTTAAGTAACATGGGTGTGTAAGTTCCAGCATTGTCCTGTCCTGTTACTCTGCTGCATTGAATGGTCATTTTTTACTGGTCTGAATATCAGCAGACCAGCAGTGCTGTGTGTTGACAGTGTGTGTGTGTGTGTGTGCGCGCGCGTGTGTGTGTGTGTGTGTGTGTGTGTGTGTGTGTGTGTTTTTTCCCTGGTTCAGGCCGAAGCTCACATCAGCAGAGATCCTGCAAGGCTCTGGAGACCAACAAAAGGATGGGAGGAGCGCCTGAAGGACATCGGACCGACGGGCGGGGGACCAGTCCTGCAGATGTTCCACAGGTACGCGGCTTCGCAGCTAAACGCTGACTTGCACACTCGAGTTGAGTGTAACGGACCTGTTTTTTTTGTTTTTTTTTTGTCCTTTTTCCGTCCCTGCAGGGCTGTGCCGAGCTGGAGGCAGGGCTTGTAGGACAGTCCTGTCCCAACTTCACAAGCTGACATGACACCATCACAAAGCCTTAATAAACGTGTCCTTGTTTATAGTGAAAGTTGATGACTAATTTGTTCTGTGTGTGACGTGAAAAAACATGAATATGCACTTAATAAAACACTAATTAAACATGCTAATGAAAATTATCATAGGTGACAGTGAAATGTGTCCTCTGCATTTAACAATCACCCTTAGATGGCAGCCATGCACCTTGACTGTTCAGGATTTTGTAAAGGTACAACGTCACTTGCTGGTTCTGACACCCATATAATTCTATCCTTTACTGTGTGAACTTTCAGAGGTGGACAAGGGGTCGCCTTTCTGCCATGACCAGCGGTCTGATGTTCAGCTGTTTATGCTACAGAACATTTACTGGAGCAGAGAAGCTCATCCAGCAGTTATATAGAGGGAACACCTGACTAGTTCTGTTTCTCTAGAGACCAAGTCATCTACAGACTGTCTACAGACTCGCGTTATAAAAGGTGCCACGTGTGCGCCATGTAACGCTGGGCTGAAAAAACTGGTCTTTTACACACGTTGACTTATTAATCGCACATTTGGTGGGTCGAATGTTTTTTTTATTCATTTGGAGTTATTTGGACACCAAATGTCAGTAAATTACTTTATTTGAAGGTAGCAACAAAAAGGTAGGCTGTTGTTTTTAACATTATTTAAATGAACCCATTACATGCATTTTATTAAACTTTTAGATTTGTCACATATAGATAAATTTTTTATGCAACAACAAAAATATATTGCAGAAAAGAACCAAAATATCAATAACTGTATTAAGCATGCACTTTTTCAAATAATTATTTTGTGCTGAAATTATAATGTATTTTATGTACACAAGTTTCATAAAATCATAAAAAATATGTTAACCACCAATCCCACCAATTCTAAGCAAGTGAAAGATATATGAGTAGCGAGTAACTGTGTGACCCCGTGGCGTGTGTGTGTGAGGCTACTTTAATTTGCAGAGGGACACGGTGCTGCCCGAGCTGCAAGTCCCCATGGAAAAGCCGAACCCTGGATACAGGGGCTCGGTGAACGTGGCGTGGAAGGTGTGCAGGTGGGTCAGGCGGCCAGAGGAGACGCTGTAGAAGGACAGGGTGCCGGCCGTCCAGTCCAAATACACTCCGACCCTGTTGGAGGGGGTGCTGGGGACGGGGATGTGAGTGTGGTCGTTGTTGTGGTAGGCGCCGTAGCCGTAATCGGCGCACTGCAGGCTCCAGGACTGGACGTTCTGGCCCAGCCAGCCGTCACAACCGTGTCTTGTCCTGCTGATCCCTTTATACGTCACGGCCACGTAGACGTCGAACCCGCTCCACTCCATCTCCCAGTAGCAGCGAGTGCACAGAGCCTCCCTGCAGAGCACCTGCTCCCCGTGCCGAAACCGCTCCGGGCCGTCGGGGTACGGCAGCTCCTCCGGCACGCCGGTCACCGTCCGGCCCTCCTCAGACAGGGACAGTTGGTTGTACGCCGTGTTCGGGTCCAGTGTGAGCGCGCAGGCATCTGCAGACATTACGAAATGAAGGATCAAGCCATCCCTCTACCCGGTAGAGTCTACCGGGTCAAATGATCTGGTAGTGGTAGTAGCCTAGTGGGTAACACACTCGCCTATGAACCAGAAGACCCGGGTTCAAATCCCACTTACTACCATCGTGTCCCTGAGCAAGACACTTAACCCTAAAATTGCTCCAGGGAGACTGTCCCTGTAACTACTGATTGTAAGTTGCTCTGGATAAGGGCGTCTGATAAATGCTGTAAATGTAAATTTAAATGATCTGTTCGGTCAGTGCTCCTCTTTCCCACGCTTGTCTGCCATAGTTCTGATGCCCAACAAACTAGGCCCACAAGCTAACTTTTATTATTTATTATTCTACATGAACTTTGGGGTATTTAGTGTACATTTACAAGTGTTAAGAATGACTTGTCATGCTTAATTAACTGCAAAATGTAATTATTTTCACATACACACCATCATTTTTTGTCAGATGCATCAGACTTTTCCTGTTTATTAGTAGGTGTGTATGTGTTTGTGTGTGTGTGTGTGTGTGTGTGTGTGTGTGTGTGTGTGGGTGGGTGTGTGTACTCACATTGTATAAAGTCATCTCTTGTCTTGGGCTCAGGATACAGCAAAATCTGAACATTTATTACTGTGGCAAGAGAAAAAAAGGAAATAGATGAGGCTGCGGCTACAAGTATTCTGTTAATTCTAATGTTAATTCTATGTTTGTATAACTTTCATTGTTATAACGAAATCCCATGTTAACAGGGTCCTTTAATACAGCCTCTGTTAGATTAAATACATTAACATCCCTAATGGAAATTTAACATTTGGCCTTTCTTTTTAATCAACATTCAATTAAGATTGGGGCGGTGGTGGCCTAACAGATAAGGAAGCAGCCCGAGCCGCCAAGGTGCCACTGAGGTGCCACTGAGCAAAGCACCGTCCCCACAAACTGCTCCCCGGGCGCCTGTCATGGATGCCTACTGCTCACCAAGGGTGATGGTTAAATACAGAGGACACATTTCGATGTGTCACCGTGTGCTGCGCTGTCACTTCACTTTCACTTTTTTTACCTGCTGCAGAAACCCTGTTTATTTCCTGTTTGCTGAAATCTTCCAGTCGCTCCTTCAGATTAGAGACAGACTTTATTACAGGATCAAAAGACACATTTTGATTGACGGTGATGTTGGGGAGATCTTTAGATCCAGGAGGAGCACAGAGAGACGGGAACCTCTACAGAGACAAACAGACAAGAGACGGAGAGTTGGACAGAGACTTTAAATACACTTTACTGGGGAGAAGTGAAGAGCAGCTCCATAGGAGAGAAGTTTGTGAGGGACGCCGCCTTCTGTAGATGATCAGAGAGCAGTGATGTTACCTGGAGGAAATGGATGTGGTCTTCTGTGTGTGAAAGCTGCTCCAGCTCAGCGTCTCTCCTCCTCAGATCAATGATCTCCTGCTCCAGCAGCTCCAGGCGTCCTTCAGCCAGACTCAGTTCAGCCTTCTCCTGATCTCTGATCATCTTACACACCTCAGAGCGCATCTTCTCAATGGAGTGGATCATCTGAGTAAAGATCTTCTCACTGTCCATCACTGCTGCCTGTGCAGAGCGCTGTTAGGAGACACACAGAGAGGATGGGGTCCATTTGAAGCAGCAGACCTTCACTCAGCTCCTACTGGGACCCCAGACAGCAGCCTGGTCCCCACAGTGTGGTGTCTCAGTGGGATTGAAAGTGTCCCAACACTGAGTTCCTCACTAGCTGACTGGAGGAGAGACCTGACTGAGTCCTGAAATGTCTCTTCTCCTCATCTCACTTCTCACCTTGAGAGTCTCCACAGCCTCTCTCAGCTCCTGCAGCTCCTGCTCTTTCTCCACCAACAGCTTCTGTAGAAGAACAATACATTGCACTGAATTATATAAAAGTGCAGTCCAAAGGCACTGTCTCTTCAACCAAGAAAGACAAAGAGAATGAGGACAAAACTGATATACACACACAAAACTGTTGTTGCAGGACATTGTTGTTGCAATGTCCAATGCAAACTACTGTCATGGTGCCCACTGCTCACCAAGGGTGATGGTTAAATACAGAGGACACGGTTCATTTACTTCCATACTTCACTTTATCCTCATACGACAAATACGAAATATGTGTCTTGCATTGGATTCTTCAAAATGGCTCCATCTTGGTGTCAAATGTCATGTGGCTCAGGACGTGCCATCATGTGACGTGAGATGGTTTTAGCAGGGTTAATGTTTTGCTTTAATACAAAGCAGGAGAGGACCTACCAGACCCCTGTCATCAACAGGAGCCCAGTGGAGAGAGTGGACAGCTTCCGTTACCTCGGTGTTAACATCACGCAGGACCTGTCATGGTCCTGTCACATCAACACCGTGGTGAAAAAGACCCGGCAGCGTCTCTACCACCTCAGACGCCTGAGAGACTTCAGACTGCCCTCCAAGGTGCTCAGGAACTTCTACTCCTGCACCATAGAGAGCATCCTGACGGGAAATATCTCAACCTGTTTCGGGAACAGCACCATGCAGGACAGGCGAGCCCTACAGAGGGTGGTTCGATCAGCCGAACGAATCATCTGTACCAAGCTCCCTGACCTTCAATCTATCTACAGCAAACGGTGCTGCACCAGGGCCAGGAAGATAGTGAAGGACCTCACCCACCCCAACAATGGACTCTTCTCTCTGCTGCGATCAGGGAAGCGCTTTCGCTCCCTGAAGTCCAACACAGAGAGAATGAGGAGGAGCTTCTTCCCGCAGGCTGTCCAAGCTCTCAACATCAAGAGTACATAGAACTCATGCACTTTCACCTCCAATCACTCCGGACTCTTTTGCACAAAACCACTTTGCACAAAATCACTTTGCACAAAATGACTCTGCGCTTTTTAGGTCCTTACTGCTCTTTCTTTATGGCTCTTTCTTCTTTCTTTAAACATTGTAAAAACTGTAACTCATTTGCACACCTTCACCCTACCAGTTACACATATTTTATGTTAAAGACGTAAAAGTGTAATACTTGGTTATGTTTGCAATATTTGCATATTGGTTCACTGTTTACTTGCAACTTTTGCAATACTGTGGTCTGTAGCAGTTGCAGAAAGCATTTCACTGCACATCATACCGTGTATGACTGTGTATGTGACAAATAAAATTTGAATTTGAATTAATTTCATGCAGACAAGAACATCATGAAGTGAACACTAATATCAGTTTTAAAGCAGGTCAAAATAATAATAATAATGTATAATGGCCAGTTTTGTCTACTTTATTGAAGCAGAATTGTTACCTTATTCCCCATTTTCACAGCTGGAGCAGAGACAGTATCGTGGTTTTTGTGGTCATCCATTGTACAATGAAAGCAGATCAGACTTTTATCCGTTCGGCAAAAGACCTCCAGCAACTTGTGATGCTGAGAGCAGATCTTCTCCTGCAGTTGTCCAGTAGCATCAGTCACCGTGTGTTTTCCTCCTGGATTTACTTCATTATGAACTTTGAAGTGAGTCTCACAGTAAGAGACCAGACACACCAGGCAGGACTTGACAGCTTTGACTTTTCTCCCAGTGCAGACGTCACACTCCACATCTCCAGGTCCAGCGTAACAGAGAGCAGGAGGAGCAGCTTGGAGTCTCGTCTTCTTCACGTTCTCCACCAGTTCAGCAATAAGAGGGTTTTTGAAGAGAACAGGTCTTGGTGTGAAGGTGTGTCTGCACTGTGGACAGCTGTAGACGCCCTTCTGGTCTTCCTCATCCCAGCAGTTCTTAATGCAGCTCATACAGTAATTATGTCCACAGTGAAGAGCCACTGGATCCTTCAGAAGTTCCTGGCACACTGTACAAGTGACGGAATCCAGATTCGCGACCGTTCCTGACATTTTGCTGCTTTAGTGAAACACACAGACCCAGACAGGGAGCAGCATGACTCGGCACTGTCGTCTACAAAGCCCACAGGGGGCGGGACTTCCTGCTTCTTTGTGGGTAATGTGGGGGGGCGTGGCCAGCTGTGCCTGGAATGAGTGAAACCATTATTATTTTTTAATAGAGCAGATTATCAGGTTATTGAGGTTTTTAAATGTGTATTTGTAATAAATATGTCCTGTTTTGTTCTGTGAGCATATAAAACATTTCAGAATAAATAAAAAAACAGTTTGAGAAAAAAGCAGCAGAGTATTTTTGTGTGGCCAGAGCACCACACAATAGACAGAATGCCCTTTATTTTCACTATACGCATTTACGATGAGATTAAAAGCAACTCCTTCAATGCAGACATGAAAGTAGTACAACAAAAACACCCAAAATGTACAAAAATACAAAATACTATAAGGATTCAGGAAAGTGACAGCACTATGTACATATGGGAAGAATGAATAACTGGGTAAGGTTTTATATACACTGTGTGTGTGTGTATGTGTGTTTCACATTCCGGGACCAAGCCTTCCCACGTCCCAGACCAGGACTGAGATCACCTCACTAAATAGGGAGACGCCTGGAGTGAGTAAAATTCAAAATACCAGTTCCGTTGATATTGAACATTTTAATAAGGTTGATGTTGAAGATCTCTGTTGTTCTCCATAAAAGAGGAGTTAAAGTCCCTTCTGATCGTCACAAGGGAGGGGTTAAAGTCCCTTCCGCTTTCTGCTTTTATGGGGTAAGAGTGCGCCCTTTTAGGAAATCCATACAAGTAAAGTATAGAGGAGGTGTTTTAGGATTTTGCCGCCGTGACAAGAGTAAAATCCAGTGTAGAGATATCAGTGTAGAGGTCTCCACAGCCACCACCGTAAAGGCTGAAGCTTCAGGGGTCTTCAGGTGGACCAGTGACATTATGATGGTCATGCAATGTACACCATGGCACTGGACTATAACCTACTCTGCACTGTCCAGTACCTCCAAACATGCACAGATGCTCTTTACTGTACTTTGGACTTTTCCACCTCTACAACTGTTGGACGTCTTGGACAAATCATCACCAGCTCTGCACTGATTACAATTACAGGCTAACCCTACCCTAAAAGGCCGCCCCACTATGTATCACTCCTTCCCAAGGTTTCTTCCTTTCTTTTTTTCTCTCTCCCAGAGTTTTTCCTTGTGTGTAGAAGGGGGTGGGGTGTCAAATGCAGGGACTGTCAAAAACCACTGAGACGTACTGTATGTTATTATGGGCTACATAAGAAATACATGTTGTTGTTGAATTGAGTCCACTACTATAGCCTTGTTGGGCTCACATAAGTCCACACACAATGGGGTTTTACCGGATTTCTTCTGGACAACCCCTATTGGAGAATCCCATCTATTCTCTCAATCCCACCTCTACTGAATGCGGAGCAATGCAAATACAAACACTTCAAAAAAGGCCAGCAGTTCGCTGAAAGACCCTGGCAAACTTCATTTACACTTGTATCCAAAGCAACAGGCATTTGTAGAGAACTATAGAACAATGAACTGTTCACAATACATTTTTCAGACAAAGATAATACTTAATTTTCTTAATAAATTATATTTGTATTTAATTTTAAAAATTAACATTAATTTAAGTGCTTATTTTGAAAAATAACTACCGACAGTCCATACACAGAGGCATTTTGTATAGATTTGTCAAGAACTAAAGACATGAACTAACTATACATTATATTGTTTATTTGACTATAATAAATATATTCGACTGTGAATTCAAACATGCATTTTGTTCAAACATTTTGTTCTTTGTCTAGCCAATCACAAAGCTGCGGGTAAGTGCCAATCCTGGCACTGAAAATGGCGCCGTTGCTACTCGATTTGGACCAGTAACATGATTTGGACTGTGCATGCCTACAATTCAAGATTTGCACTACAGGTTTTGTATTTGAAAATCATTCTATCTTTGTAAAAAATTGCATACAAATACAGACACTTTGATGCATATTTCTGTTCAGAAATACAAATTGTTTTCAAACTCAAAACAAACTTCTTTTTACACATACAAATTGAAATGTACGAATACAGTTATGTATGGCTCTATTCCATAGTGAACTTGCAAGAAAAACGTTTTTATACAAATATTTTTTTTCTGTGATTCAAGCACAAAAATACCTGGCCATAATTAAATCCAAAATTAATTTAAAGGGAGAATATTATTTTAATCCATACATTTTTATTGATTTGAATTTTCATTGCAATGTGAGAATAAAAAAAATACAGTAATGTACGTCCATACCAATGCACACTTAGTGAAATGTGCATAAATAGATTTCATTTGCTGGTGCTTGTTCAGGGCTTGAAAAGTTAAAAAATATTGACATTTTTTTTCTTTCAGCTGCAAGCAATACAAAGCCACTTTAAAATGTTTCATATTATAGTAATAATTCATTCATGGTATAATTTCTTATTATTTGTGAACCATAATGTCGCAGCATTTTAACTTTTTGAGGCGTAACACCTTTTACAACCCTAAAATGAGATTTACAGTTTTAAGGAAAACCAAGAGGTCATGCCAGAAGGGATAAATGTTATTTTTAGAGGTGGGCATAGATTAATTTTCTTAATCTAGATTAATCTCACTGTAATCTTGGAATTTATCTAGATTAATCTAGAGCAAGCAAAATTAATCTAGATTCTAGATTTATTTACATTAATCTACATTAATCTAGATTTATTTACATTCATCTACATTCATCTAGATTAATCTAGTTTCTAGATTTATTTACATTCATCTACATTAATCTAGATTAAAATGGCTCATTTGAATTCTGCCGAAGGCATTCAGAATATGTGTGCTACCCAAATAATGACTAAAAGTAAGTCTTTGAGAGCGGGTTTCTAAAGCCAGGTGGCGCATTAGACCAGGGGCTCATCTCCTGTTTCCAAAATGCATCACAAACTGCTTGAGAAAGCTGTTCTACTATGATAATTGGTGATGAAAATAAATTATGTTCAATCAGATGTACTTGTGTTTACCAACTGTTTATTCAGTTAAATAGCTGCATCCATGTTACCACGTCACGTTTGATGCGGTAATTTCACAGTTCGAAGACTCGTTCTCGCCCCCTACAGTGCAATTCGGCTAGGTATACATCCACGCTAAAATATCAAGGTGAAAGTGATCATAGTGTAGCGGTTCTTCTTCTGCGTTGTGTAACTTTTTGATTCCGTTTCTTGAACCACAAATGATGAGCTGACACCCAAGAGATTTTCTGTGCAAAGTGTATTCTGTACAAAAAGCAAGGTCGCGTCAGAACATCGCGTCACATGTCGCGTCTTTCTGCACCTCTCTCTCATAACTCACGCCATGTGTTCAAGAGAACTGAACATTAACATAAAGCATTCACAATTTACAATACTGCATTTCTGTACAAAAAGCAAGGTCGCTTCAGAACATCGCGTCTTTCTGCACCTCTCTCTACAATATACAGTATTAAAAGAACATAAAAAAAATATTCACAAAATAACACACATGCAAAATATTCCTAATATGTACATAAATTAAAATGAAAGAAATAACATTTTGCACACAAACCCCACACACCTCACAACTCACGCCATGTGTCCAAGAGACCTGAACCGGGTCTCAAAAATAAATAAATAAGTCTTTAGGAAATAAGAAAATAAAAGACACAAGAAAGAAGAAATATAATTATAAATCTAGTGTAACCATTTAACTCCGGCACAATAGCTTGCGTAGTATAGACCCAGCTCCCAACCCAACTTTGTGAATAGATTAACGGCGATATTTTTTTTATCGCCGATAAGAGTCTCACGTTAACGCAGCACGTTAACGGCCCACCACTAGTTATTTTATTTTAATATTAGTTCATTCTGATGGTTAGACATGTCAGACAACTGAATAACAATTCATTTACATGATTACTCGATTTTAAAATTTTTTTATTTGTTTCTATTAAATTGATTTTATAAGAGAGTATGCATATTGTAAGTCATAGGTCATGCAATAGTAGCATTAATATCATAGTTTATAATTATTTATGAAGCATCACTTTGAAGTAAAGTACATAGTTATGAATTTCTTGTCATAATTCTTACCCCGATTTAGTCCCTAAATATCAAGAGGAGTAAAGAGACCCTACTTTGCAACTCCATGCAACATCATGTTTTGAGTTTACCATGCAAAACTGGAAAAAAAGTAGATTTGTTATCCATATGAGTTTTGGTCACCATCAAGGAATATATCATTCTTTCCAGACCTTCTCAGCATTCAGTCTCTTCCCCAGTGCAGCTTGATACTAATTTTTGACAAGAACTCTTCACTTTTACCAATTCAGTGTGGAAGGTGATTATAATTCCACTTGTGACACAAAACCCTGGGTAAAATGGTAGTCATTCATGCTGATGTGTCTTGCCTGTGCCAGTTGCAAAAGAAATTAAATTGTTCTGATGATCAATTTAGTGTATGGTAACACCAATAAGTTGAGAGATTGTCTTTTCTTGATTGCTCTGAACATTCTTTGTTCAGGAAAATGATTCGTCTTTATTTTTGTGGAGTATATAAATATCTGATAATCCTGATAATCCCTGATATGGATTAAAAAGTTATTGACAGTTGGTGAAACCAGGTTCAGGTGTCGTTTAGATTTTATATTCTGACCATAATTTCTTCACCCTGTCTTTACATCTCTTTGTAAAGCCAGGATTTGATGCACCTGAAGAATTCTCTTCTGTCCCAGGGATCTTGCCGTTTGCAACACTCTGCAACAACTGTGCTCTTTTAAGTACATCCTGTAACTCAGCAATGCGTTGCTTGTATCCAGGTTTGCACTCCGACTGTTCAGACTGAATCAGCATATCAATGTAATCTGGGGTGGTCAGTGGATCAGGCCGCAGTGCAATCTCCTTCAGACGTGCAAGAAGCTTGGTCAACGCAACGATCATTTCCAAAACGTCTAATTGAATGTCTTTATATTGCTCTTCCAGGTTCTGAACAATCTTCTCAGCATTCATCTTCTCTCCCATCGCATCTTCATATTGTTTTTTGAGATTTTCGTAGGTTCTCTTTTCTTTTACAAGTTCAATGTCAAATCGGTATCTCATGTTGTAATGGACGTTCCAAACGCATTTGCCAGGACATTGATCACAATATCCATTTGTATCCATGGCAGAACATGCACGTTTATCTGCATCATTGGGAATGAAGCAGGGATAGTGGCAGGTGTAATTGCACTCTATGCAGTTGGTGATGTATTTTCCTGAAGGAATGTCAACCTTTATTGTCTTTTGAATTTCTACTTCGTACTCGAAGTCTTTGTTTGCTTCAATGCAACTCTTATGCTGGTCCAGTGCTGCTCTTGTTGTCTTAATTTCGTCAAGTTTTCCAAGACCAAATCGGATCAGTTGTGGCAGCTGCTCCACAGTCACCTCAAGACGTTTTCGCTCCTCAAGAACTTCTTTTGTCAGCTGCAGGCTCTGGGCTTCCATTTTTCCTAAATGGTCAAAGAATCTCTTCAGACTTGCCGTGCCCATTTTCCAGAACATTTGGTCAAAGTTATCTTCACCATCATCATCATCCTCTGACGCACCGTTTGTAGCGTAAAGTGCAGAGTTGTTGAATTTGAAGTGTAGAGTGGACTGGTCTGTTTTTTTTGCACAGGGAATGTCAGCAGCTTTGATGGACTCCAGCACTGGAGGGGCTTTCCCATCAGCAAAGGTGATCATAGCAACAATGTTGTCTTCTATGTCCTTCCCAAAGATGGAGAGAATGGCTTGAAATATGTATTTCTGTGTGTGTGTGAGTCGGGCTAAGGCTGACTGAACTACAAAGCACACAGCATCAATGGTCGGAAGACCATCTTTTTGTGTGAAGAACTCTCTGATTTTCTCAGTGAGCTCCTGGTCCTTTTTAATTCCTCTGGTGTCACCAAACCCGGGGGTATCAATGATTGTGAGGGAGAAGGGAACAACTGAATCTTTGGTGTGGTGGATCTGATAAGCGGTAACCTCTGAGGTCTGGCTCTCTGCCTGGGTCCTGTTGGTCTCTTCATCTATCAGTTTAAATCGAAACCCGTCTTCCCACTTCACCCCAAGAACATAGTTGATCATCCCGTTGACCAGAGTCGTCTTGCCTGATCAAGTGGCACCAAGAACCATGATGGTTTTACTTCTTGGGTTCTTTTTTGATGGTTTGAAGGAGTCCATCTTTCTAAACTGACCATTCCCAGTTTGCTTCTGGTTTAGGCGGTAGATGGATGGATTTCCAGCTGTCAGTTTTGAGTAGTTGTCTGTGTCACTTTCAATTATCTTCGTTCTAAAAATCAGATTGAAAAACGTAGGATAATTATAGCACTGCATATATATATATACACACACACACACACACACATATACACACATTGAAGTGAAGTGAATTGAAGTGAAGTGATTGTCACATGTGATACACAGCAGCACAGGACAAGGTGCACACAGTGAAATTTGTCCTCTGCATTTCACCCATCACCCTTGTTTGTTTTATCTGTAACATTGGTACCTTTTTACATACAATATTCACATGTAACTACAATAATAATTTACCGGTGTTAATAAATTAGAAACGGTTCATCTTTTAACCTCTATTGTGCCATGCCTCTTTCTGCCAGGTAACATCAAGTTGGAGTGGTTTGAATACAGTGCTTTTGTGTGTAGAGAGAGAGTTTTTTTTACTCTGTTCTCCACAGTTTTTACACCCTGAGTGAGCAGTGGACACTATGACAGGCTCCCGGGGAGCAGTGTGTGGGGACGGTACTTTGCTCAGTGGCACCTCAGTGGCACCTTGGCGGATCGGGATTCGAACCGGCAACCTTCTGATTACGGGGCCGCTTCCTTAACCACTAGGCCACCACTGCCCCAATGTATGTATACACCTACCTTCCCAGCTGCCAGTTATTTAGATGGAGAATATATATGTTATATATATTATGTTAAAGGTTGAAATGTGAAAGTGAAAAGTGAAAGATGAAAGTTATTTCACGCGACAGTGAAATGTGTCCTCTGCATTTAACCCATCACCCTTGGTGAGCAGTGGGCAGCCATGACAGGCGCTCGGGGAGCAGTGTGTGGGGACGGTGTTTTGCTCAGCGGCACCTCAGTTCCACCTTGGCGGATCAGGATTCAAACCACCAACCTCCCACTTCCTTATTTGCTTCTTTTCTGAAAGATGCTCTATGTAAATTGGGCACAGAATGGGGAGTTATCCAGGCCAAGGTGCCTGCCCACCACAGTGCGCGCCCACCAGAGGAAATGCAGAGGAATCCCACCAGAAACCCATGTGTCATATTTTGAGACAGAAATAAGAGACCTGATTTCTGTAGAGGAAGCTCCAACTTGGTCATTTGGCTCTATGAAAACAGATTACGAAGTTAAAGGGTGAATATCATTTGCACATTTATAATACCCAAATAATACATTCAGGGACTGATAATTAAATAAAACTCCTTAGACAAGTAACTTATTAAAATACTTTTGCCAGATTCTCCCTTGTTTGTATGTGGGTCCGTAGGCGAGTGCTTTGGTGAAGAGCTACAGTGCTGTACAGGCTCTGCTTTCTCCACTGTGATGCGCTTTCCACCAAAATTCTAATGAGAAGAGAGCACACGTCTTACCTCTTCTACTTATTACAACATTTATCCGGTGTAAAATGTGTGTAAAATATAAAATATGGAGTGTACCTTCCCGTTCATTTCCCAGATCGCATCTTTAGCGCTGGCCAAGCTTCTGTATGTCACCACTGCTTCACTTTCTGAAGTCACCTTATTTTTTTTCAGCAGCACTAACACAGTGAGATGAACATGTCAGAAACTTACAACACAGAAACAGGTACAAAGTTACATTTAGCTCTTCAGAAGACCCCACCAACAAAATTCCCCTCTCCAAGATACAGATAACTAGTATGCCCTGCTGATGTGGTATGGCTAGTAGCACATTCATGAAGATTAAATTAATGCTTAATTTGTTTTACTATGGAAAGTTGACAAAACTATTTGACTTGCCTTGAATTATTGCACCAAATTTTTGGAATTTGTTGTCAACAGCCTTTTCTGATGTTGACCAACTGAGCCCACGGATGCAGATTGCATGTTCGCCTGCCATCTGTACAGAACTGGGAGAAAAATGCACCTGTTTTGTTTTATTGTTGCCAAAATCCATTATTATGAGCAGGGCCGCTTCTAGACAGCCATATATGAGGAAGCAGACAGAAATGTTCCAGGTCCTGGTCTGCACACATTGTACGACCTTATCACGGCCCCCACTCCACCTCCAGACCCAGTTTGACATTTGCAGTTGTAAAAGTTAGAAATAAATTCTCAGTTTTAAATCTTTTCACTTCTTAATGTTAATTTAACAATTAAAAATAAAGAAAAAACAACATTTTACAAAGTACAAATTCTAAAAAACAGCATAACTGACCTGTGAGAAGAAGTATCCACTGATCTAAGAACAGTGCTTGCCGCAGTTGCTTATATACCATCCTGTATGCAATTACCTTCACTTTCCACTTCTAAGAAATGGTGCCAACCAGTGCCAACACTAAACCCAACCTAAACACAGTAATATTGGTTCAGACAGCAACACTTTCACTTTCAGCTTTTTTTTGTTTGTTTTCATCATACGCTCCTGTATACAATTACCTTCACTTTCCATTTCTAAGAAATGGTAGACTTATACTTACCTGGCAGGGGAGATACCGTGATCAAGAAGGCAGTTGACCCAGGGCGAGGCTCAGCCATTGCACTCCGGCTGTGCTGACCCCTGCGAATTCCCCAAATGTCGACTGCATAATTTCTGGTAGTAGGGGACTGCGTTCGCACTCTCCCCTGATAATTGGGGCACTGGTGGTCTAGCGGTTAAGCGGCCCCGTAATCAGAAGGTTGCTGGTTCGAATCCCGAGCCGCCAAGGTGCCACTGAGTTGCCACTGAGCAAAGCACCGTCCCCACACACTGCTCCCCGGGCGCCTGCCATGGCCGCCCACTGCTCACCAAGGGTGATGGTTAAATGCAGAGGACACATTTCACTGTGGGCACCGTGTGCTGTGCTGCTGTGTATCACAAGTGACAAACAAAAAAAGATGAACATAATCATCTAGTTTAGAAAGATACAGTCGAAAATAGGTGGTGGGCAAACAGAGAGGAAGCAGCGTCTACTGGTCGAAACATTTAATGTTACCTGTTTAATTAACTTGCTGAGAAAACGTGATGTACAATGTTTGAAGCAGAAATAACATGAATCTTGAATGCCTTTTTGCATATCTTAAAGAAAACCATTTACAAATGTTCTAGTTTCTACATAATTTTGATTGAAAGCATCATCATACAAATAGAACCTGATTAAGCTAATTATTTAATAGTGTCCTTCAGAATGTATTCCCTGTGTGACCTTTTACTAGATGCCTTGTGAGTAGACTTGATTACTTCTGTGCAAACGCATGTGCATGAGAAGAGGGAAAACAGGGACGACATACGGACTCTACACACACACACACACACACACACACACACGGACTGGCCCAGTGGGAATCATGACCCCCTGGTGTACAAGGCTAATGGCTGGCAGGCACGGTTATCTCGGCCTGCAGTGAGCGGGGCGCATAGCTGCAGGTGGCGTGTGCATGTGCAGGAGGTGGATGGCGGCCACTGACAGGTCCCCTGGCACACCTGGCTGTTCTCTGCAGCAGGCCGCTGTGGCTGCGATGCAGTCCTGCTGGTGGAACATTTGCAAACAAAGATGGAAATGCGGGTTCCCCACGAGGCAGGACCGGCAGCGCGGTTGCTAGCTGACGATGACCCGTCGCCCTCTTCCACCAGCCTCTCTATCCTTCACACACCTGGAAGTAGAGGGGAATGATGTTGGGCCCCAGCAGTGTCCATATCGAGCGTCCATATCGATCATCCTGCAATATTTTTGTAATTTTTGATTGAACATAAAGATTAATAATCCTAAACTAAACATCAGTATCAGAAATAGTACCCGTGCCTTATATTGCAGTTTTGTCACAAATTCTTTTGTATCATCTTTAAACAAACCTTTAATAGTATTTTTTTTTTATTAGGTAAATTTGAACGTGGTGTTTTGTCCCAAAGAAAATCTCAGCATTTGACTATTTTACTGAAATTTTTTTAAACACCCCTTTAACTTTTATAAGTTTAAAATGTATTACAGTTTACATCGGTGGTGATGGACCAGTGGATTATACCCCCTACTATTATTATATCTAAGGATGCGCAGGTTCAAATCCGGTCCTAGCCACCAAAAACGAAGGTAAGAATGGCAAAGTATGACGATACTGGGGTCAACTGCCAGCAGCGCTAGATTATACGCTGTGTTATCTCACTTGGTTTTTTGATGGTTCTGCTCACACCTTAAAAAAAAACGGCTGTCTACATTACAAGATCTGCTAAATTCGAGTCCCAGCAGTGTCAATATTGATGGATCATCCTGCAATATAATATGTGGTATATTTGTGCAACAGTGGCCCAGTGCCCTTAGTAGGACAGCCTAACTAGGGTGAATTTAACACTGTCTGTGTCTAACAGGGGGACTGTGTGATAAAGTGGACCTAATAATTGACACTGTGTCTGGGACTTTAACAGAAGACCAGAAAACAGATGTGTTTTCAGTTTAAACACTGAGACTGAGTCTTGAGTCCCGAACACTGACAGGCAAGATGTTCCACAACTGCGGAGCTCTACAGGAGAAGGATCTGCTCCCAGCTGTGACCTTCTGTACCTTGGGTACCAGTAGTGACCCCGCACCCGTTGAACGGGCGTGGCGGGTTGTAAATAACCAAGAGTTCACTCCGGTAAGGAGTTATCTACTCACCACGGCTTTTCAGGAGGGGCGACACCTTCACGCACGACGTCTTGTGTTGCCAGATCACACGCAGAATCAAGCACGAACGTCGGGCCAGTCGCTAAATGTATTTAAAATATACATGTTTAAATAAAGCATCTTGACTTGTTGCGAGTTTGTTGAAAAATGGATACAGTAGACCACGTTGTGCTACATTTTATTTAGAACACCACGGCTATTCAGGAGGGGCGAAACCTTTACGCACGACGCCTTGTGTTGCCAGATCACACGCAGAATCAAGCACCAAAGACGGGCCAGTCGCTAAATGTATTTAAAATATACATGTTTAAATAAAGCATCTGGAGCATTGTTTTATACTATAGACCACGTTGTGCTACGTTGCTGCTACATTTTATATAGAATACGTCTTCGGACGTTTTAAAGTACTTCCGGAAGAGCGACGTCCAAACACGTAAAACTGCGCTGGGCGCCGTTTCCCTCCTGTGAAGAACATGGCTGGAAAAGGTCGAGGAGTCTCTGCGTTCACCTTCAGCGTGGAAGCCCTGGGCATCACCAGGGGCAACATGCCGGAGACCAGGCGGGGGCCGGGCCCACAGTTCCCGGTTCGTCGTGGTTTTATTGTTCTAGTGGTTCTGGCTCGTTCGGGCCACTGCTTAGTTCCAGTAACCCTGGTTTGTATTTTTACCCCCTTTCCAACAATGTCAGCTAGTTGGGCCGGTGCTGGCTGTCCTTTCGAGGATCATCGGACGTCACTCTCTGGATAAAGGACATTTAGGACATTTAGCGCATCAGCTGTAACCTCCCTGCACTGTCATACTGTTGCATTAGTATGTCTTGTGTGTCCTGTTGAATGTCCCATATGTCTGCAGGGAATTTCACTGTACTCTGTACACACAGTACAGGCCAAACGTTTGGACACAACTTCTCATTCAATGTTTTCTTTCTTTTCATGACCATTTACGTTGGTAGATTCTCATTGAAGGCATCAAAACTATGAATGAACACATGTGGAGTTATGTACTTAACAAAAAGTGGAGACCTGGTCTCCACAGTCACCGGACCTGAACCCCATCCAGATGGTTCTGGGTGAGCTGGACCAACAAGTGCTAAACACCTCTGGGAACTCCTTCAAGACTGTTGGAGAAGCATTTCAGGTGACGACCTCTTGAAGCTCATCGAGAGAATGCCAAGAGTGTGCAAAGCAGTAATCAGAGCAAAGAAACTAGAATATAAAACATGTTTTCACTTATTTCACCTTTTTTTGTTAAGTACATAACTCCACATGTGTTCATTCATAGTTTTGATGCCTTCAATGAGAATCTACCAACGTAAATGGTCATGGAAAAAAAGAAAACACATTGAATGAGAAGGTGTCCAAACTTTTGGCCTGTACTGTATGACAATCATGACTGGGTGGTAGTAGCCTAGTGGGTAACACACTCGCCTATGAACCAGAAGTCCCCAGGGGGACTGTTCCTGTCACTACTGGTTGTAAGTTGCTCTGGATAAGGGCGTAAATGTACAATCAGCAACTTGAACTTGAACTTGAACTTCCTGGTGCCAGCTGGAGAGCTGCATCATGACGCCTGTCTCTTTTTTATGCAGCCACGCCGCTACACGTACAGACATTAGACTCATTATTTGTTGTAGACCAGCAGCGCTGACGTCACTCTTTCTGCTTCTTTCTCTTCTCTCCGCAGCAGCTGGAGAACAAGCCGCTGCCCCTGAAGCTGGGCGAAGACGAGGACTACATGCTCGCCCTGAAACAGAACATGGGGGTCACCATGAGTCGGCTGCCCTCCTACATAAAGCCCCGGTCGGCCAGGCCGGGTGAGTAGCCCGCGTCCGCTGGTCACTCGCGTCCTCGCATCCATGTCTTCCGCAGGTGCCCAACAGCCGGCAAAATGTTTTGCAGATGTGGAGAGGTACAAGCAGAAATACCTGAAGGAGTGTCTACGAATGGAACAGGAGGCGTGGACGCCCGGTAAAGGAGACCGTCGGGCTTCGTGGGGCGCCGTGGACATCCAGAGACGCGACGAAAATCTTAAGTCTTTTTTTTTTTTTTTTTTTCTCTGTTACAGACTGGCAGCGGCTGCCCAAGGAACTGATGCCAAGCAAGAAGACGGCAAAAAAGAAGAGCGGTGATTCACGTCTCTGCGCTGGGACTTCACGTGAAAATCACGCCTGAAACGGAACTGAACTAAATATTCCTCTTGTTCGCAGCGGTGAAGACGAAAGCCAAAAAATTAACAAGCAAAGAAAACGAGGACCTGATGAGTAAACTGAGTGTGAGTTCTGATGGGACGAAAGATGATTCATTTGCTGACCTTTTTTTTATTTTTTTTTATTTTGCAGACCTAAACTTCTCAATTGTCATATTACGGGGCAGTGGTGGCCTAGCGGTTAAGGAAGCGGCCCCGTAATCAGAAGGTTGCCGGTTTGAATCCCGATCCGCCAAGGTGCCACTGAGGTGCCACTGAGCAAAGCACCGTCCCCACACACTGCTCCCCGGGCGCCTGTCATGGCTGCCCACTGCTCACTCAAAGTGATGGTTAAATGCAGAGGACAAATTTCACTGTGTGCACCGTGTGCTGTGCTGCTGTGTATCACAAGTGGCAATCGCTTCACTTTCACATTTTACATAATTTTTGTAGCATCATCGCACAAACCTGGCCGTTTTCTTTTTGGCGGAGGACCATGTGTTTGTACAATTTGAGTAACAGCCGATGATCTACCGAGCGGTAGTTCTCCCAACAGCTCTGAATCGGACCGCCATGACTGAACCCTTTTAGGAGCTGGAGAAAAAGGGTGACGACAAATCGGACGAGGAGGCGGAAGGAAAGAAGGCGAAAGGGGAGGAGGAGGAGGGGGAAGAAGAGGAAATTGAGGGCGTGGAGTATGAGGAGGAAAATGAAGAGGTGAGATTAGGAATTTTTCTTTTTTATTAGTACTGTCGTTTACAGCATTTACCAGATGCCTTTATCCAGAGTGACTTACAATCAGTAGTGACAGGGACAGTCCCCCCCTGGAGACACTCAGGGTTAAGGGTCTTGCTCAGGGACACGATGGTAGTATGTGGGGTTTGAACCTGGGTCTTCTGGTTCACAGGCGAGTGTTTTACCCACTAGGCTACTACTACTGTTGTTTAGATCGTGCGTTTCTCTCCAAGGACAACGACTACATTGCAAGTTACTTTGAAGACGGCGATGATTATCTGGCCGGCAGTGATGACAACATGGATGAAGCAACTTATTAGTTCTTTCTTTAAATGTGCTTGTGTTCATATAACACAAGCACATTTCAGAAAACCTGTTTTGCCTTGTACACAAAGTAAAACAATGAGCATTTAAAAAAAGAGACAAATATATTGTATTCTGAGCAAGAAAAAACAATGGTTTTATTTATCATTTGATTCCACAGACGGAAGGCACGTACTGTCTTAAAACACTTTCAAGTAAACTAATGTGCGTGTGGTCAACAGAGAGAGAAAATTCCACATTTCACCATCATGCTGTGCTTTTTTTTTTTTTTTTTTTTTAAAAACTTTATACCTTGAAAGAAACCATGGCCTTAAAGGAGCAGTCTGGTGAAAACTCAGATTAAGGTGTCAATCATATAAGGACATTTCTAGGGAAACAGGGGAACCAAACCTTTCCATGCCATATCCTAGATTTTTTACAGAAAAGTATTTAATACTTCTATATTTTATTATTTTACGTGCCACTGTTATATCTCTTTTTTTTGTATATATATATATATTTCTACAGCATGGATGACCTTCCTGAGAGTTCATTAAAAATAAAGAATAAAAGAAAACAGAATAGAATAAAATTAGAGAAACATGCAGCAATTTGAATTGAGCAAGGGGTGGAATAAAATCGAAAATATTTAAGACAACATATTAAAAGAGTGAAAAAAGGACTTCCTAAGAAGCCACATAAAACACTGCGTAAGAACACCGTACAAGAACCACGTCACACTGGGTTAAAAGCCAGAGTGTAAAAGTGATTTAAACACAGTGATTGACGGCGCCTGTCTGACACTGATTGGCAGGTCGTTCCATAAAAAAAAAAAAAGTGAAGTGATTGTCACATGTGATACACAGCAGCACAGCACACAGTGCACACAGTGAAATTTGTCCTCTGCATTTAACCCATCACCCTGAGTGAGCAGTGGGCAGCCATGACAAGCGCCCGGGGAGCAGTGTGTGGGGACGGTGCTTTGCTCAGTGGCACCTCAGTGGCACCTTGCCGGCTCGGGATTCGAACCAGCAACCTTCTGATTACAGGGCCGCTTCCTTAACCGCTAGGCCACCACTGCCCATAGACGTGGGGCGGCCACTTCAAAGGTCCTGCCGCCTCGGTGCTTGTAATGTGACCAAGGAACAGATAATAAGAGAATGTTAGAATGGAGAAGGTCTGACCAATAGGCTGGAGCCGAGCAATGCAGCGATTTAAAACCAAATAAAAGAATTTTCAAATGGATCGTGAATTGCTGTTTCCAGATTTAGGTTGGTCAGGCACCTCATCTGAAAAAGTGCAATTTTACAATATTGTTAATGTGCATCCATTTTAGCCCACACGTGGTAGTTTTTGAGATGTCTCAGTGCCTTTATGATAGCTATCCTGACTTTTGTTCTGAGATGAACACAATTTTGGAGAGCAATGTGTGGGTAATGGATATTGTGTAATCCGTAGTAAATGTACTTACAGATTTAGTACAGGACTTTGTCTATAGTTTATATTGAAATTATGGTGGATTGGAGCGGGCCAGTGCTTTTTGTTAAGATTGAGAACACTGGGAAAAAAAGAAAATATGAAATAAAACATGACTCTACCTAGGCTTATTTTTATTTAAAAAATTTGCACTGCATTGGAAAAATGGCAGATGATATAATGAGATGTATGTGCTGTGTTTTTATTATTTGTGTATTTGTAAAGACATTCACAAATGTGTACTGGCACAGACTGTGTTTTCAGTCAGGTTTAAAGTGAGTTTGTTAGAAGAACAATTTTTGTTTTAAATGGTTGAAATGTTATTTTTTGTGATATTGAAAAATTGCAGCATTGAACAGACAACATATTTCATGTTATGGTACAATTTTATAATTATGTGAGTCGTTATATAGAGCTTTTATATTTCTCTTTTGATGTCTTCATAGCACAATGTTGCAAATACGTTACGTAATTGCAGACTGAAGAATTTTGTAAAATAAAATGTGGAATAATTTACTCAGTGATACTTATTTGATTTGCTAGATAGTATTGTAGCCTCACAGAGTTCAGACTATAACAGGTCGGGTGGGGTTTGATTGTCCTGAAGCAATACTAATTTCAAGGAGTAACAGCACAATGTACACAATATCTTCATGATACTTGGAATTCAGAATGTCAGACAGTCAGAAGGAATATTAGCAATATTCAGCTTCACAAGGTGTACGCTTCATATTGTTCAAAATTCCTGGGAATCTAAAATGCTGTGGTAATATTACTTCTGTAACCACGTCGTGGAGCCATGACATTTCTGTGCCTTTGTTGTGCATGGAGATTCAACACCTCCGTTTTTGCATGCCTTTGTCGAATGGCATTGCAAGTTACTTAATTTGCCGGCCCTCCCCCGAGCCAAACGTGTGAGGTGCCGGCCGTCGGGACCGCCTACTCTCTTTGTCTTCCCCAGACGGGAGGCACTGGGGGCGTGACGTCAGAAACAACAGGTTCTGATTGGTCTGTGACAGCTTCGTGTAGGCCAGGTGTATAAAGATCTGTTCACATGTGGGGAAGGCACTTTTTCTTTCTTTCTCAGCTGTTTTTTTTTTTCAGTCTTTTCTCTCCTCCCATTTTTCTCCTGGATCAGGTGATGTCTCTGAAACTTGGTTTAGGCTGTGCTGTCCTTTTCTATCTTTTCTCCTGTCTTTCATTTTGGTTTTCTCTGTAACATTGGTACCTTTTTACATACAATATTCACATGTAACTGCAAAAATAATTTACTGGGGTTAATAAATTAGAAAGCGTTCATCCTTTTAACCTCTATTGTGCCATGCATCTTTCTGCCAGGAAACATCAAGTTGGAGTAGTTTGAATACAGTGTTTTTGTGTGTAGAGAGAGAGTTTTTACACTTCAGTCTGAAAATTGTAAGTTTGTCATACTGTATATAAAAGCTACTGAGCTACAAGGCAGATCTGATGGCACTGTGTGAAGAGGTTGTGGGCAGCCATGTTCGGCCCCCAGGGAGCAGTGTGAGGGGTCGGTACCTTGTTCAGAGTGGGGACTCAACTCTCCTTCTGCTACAAGACTTGATCCTTGACCACTATGCCAACCAGCTGAAATGGAGGCGTTACAAACCCTGGTTCGGTGTAGTAAGGGATCTACAGAGCTGACAGTACAATTTACATTGGTAGATTCTCACTGAAGGCATCAAAACTATGAATGAACACATGTGGAGTTATGTACTTAACAAAAAGTGGAGACCTGGCCTCCACAGTCACCGGACCTGAACCCAATCCAGATGGTTTGGTGTGAGCTGGACCAACAAGTGCTAAACACCTCTGGGAACTCCTTCAAGACTGTTGGAGAAGCATTTCAGGTGACGACCTCTTGAAGCTCATCGAGAGAATGGCAAGAGTGTTCAAACAGTAATCAGAGCAAAGAAACTAGAATATAAAACATGTTTTCTGTTATTTCACCTTTTTTTGTTAAGTCCATAACTCCACATGTGTTCATTCATAGTTTTGATGCATTCAGTGAGAATCTACCAACGTAAATGGTCTTGAAAATAAAGAAAACACATTGAACGAGAAGGTGTCCAGACTTTTTGGCCTGTACTGTATAGTTTAGTTTAAGCATTTAAAAAATGGCTAAATATTTTTATCCACAGTAATATCCATTTATGCATAAATCAAGTCATGTTTCAATCGGGTTTAGAAGGCTGGAATAAAATGCAATAATTTCAAGTTTCAAGGAATCAGGAAAGAATGCTTTGGTGTAGAGGAGAAGCCAGACTCTGAAACCACAAAAGGTCAGAAGGATTTTATTAAAAGAAAATAATAACAATGTAGTAATAATAATAATAATGTCATAATGATCTTCTCCAGACCCGCATTTCAGATACATGGTCCAAAAACTGAATATAATGTCAAATGTCATGTCCAACAACAGTACAAAATATTTACAACACATTTTTGTACAAAGTAGTAAAGTTATGTACAGTTTACAAGCACAATAACAATTATATGGCAATTACATGTTTGTGTAATAATGATGTGCAAAGAAAAAAATCTAAATCTAGCATTTTGCTTACAAACAATCATGAATTCTGTCACTCCCCTACTATAATGAATAATGTATACCCATAATTCCCCTCAGCCTACACCTACACTGAATATCCAGAAAACAAGAAAACATCATCGATTACATGGGTTTGGAGACAGTAAGGTACATGCCTACAAAAAAAAAAAAAAAAAAAAACTTCCAAAAGCAAAGAGCCATCAGACATCAGTGTTAACCGTCAGTTTTCTCCACTGAATCTCTGCACGCCCGTTCAACGAAGGAGGGGCGCTCTAGCTTTGTGAATGATGGGACTACAGGAAAAGGGGGGGAAAAGGGTGACACATATTAGCTGAAATAAAAACCCAGTCAGCGTATAAGACATTCTGTACTGGTTAAGGGTCACAGTGTTCAACTGAGCCTCAGTTAAAATTAAGACATTTGTTTAAAAACAAAAAAAAATAAAACCCATAACCAAATCTATATTAATTCATAAACGAGACCTTTGTCCATTTAACCGTCGTAGTTCAATTTAAAGGCAGGGGGGTTTGCAGGAGCAGCAGCAGATTCTGTTTTAAGCCCGAGCTACAGAGCACACCTACTGCCAAGGCAAACAGCGATAGGAGGCTAAACAGGGTGAAAGCCAAGAAAGAAAGGAGGTACCAGAGTCTCGTAAAGCGCCCCGACTGCAGAGGGCTCTGTGCCTTCCTTCTTCTGGACGCCGCACGTCTGCCGCAGGGAAGCGAGAGAGAAAGGAATGGGGGGGGAGGGGGTGAATGAGGAGGACGTCTTCTCAGTACACCACAGCGCTAACCGTTCATGGAGACGAGGGCGGCACCAAGTCTGAAGGAGTCGAGGGAAGCTACAGTCATGCAGAAGCATTAGCATATGCAGACAGGAGGAAGCGTGGGAAGGTGAGAAAAAGCTGTGTTAAGAGGATCATGGTCCTTCCTTCACAAACCATCTCAGCACTGAGACCACCAGCCAAAGTCCCTTTTAAACTTTTAGCTATTTCTGGGATAATCCTCACCCATCACTTATCTTAAATTCATTTTAGCTGCCCAGCTAAGAGTCTCAAGTCTTGGTTTTGAAAGAATAAAGAGCTGGTGAGGGTTCTAGTATTTCTGGGGGTTTGGCTCCAGTCTGCAAAGACTTACTGAGTGCTGTGGGGCTCAGTGCGCAGCGACACATGGGTCTGCCGGGTTGGCCTTCTGGGCACTGAGGAGCTGCTGAAGGTTGGTGCTGGCCGGGGTTTAGGCAGCTGGGGTGACTGGGCGCTGCAGAACTGGCTACGTTGCATGACTGCTCCAGTTCTTTGGCCATTACATTCAAGCTGTCTAAGGACCTCGCTAGTCTGCTGTGGAAGAACAGGCTGTCAAAGGGAAGGCAGGGGTTAATGTTCCAAAACCATGACTGCGGCTCAACTCGAGTTCTTCAAACAGTCCCATCTACTGCAGCCCTGTACCGGAACTACACAGTCGGTGGGACCAGTCCCATCTACGGCTGCCCTGTACCGGAACTACGCCGTCAGTGGAAACAGAAGTCTGAAACAGTCCGATACCATATACATTCCAGGTTGAAATGATTTGCTACTCACGCTATTGGAATCATGCAGAAAATAATCATTTATATTTCTGTACATTCTGTACATCAGAAATCATTTAAAACTGCTCTATAAATATTTTGTAAAAATTCACTAATATACAGTATGCTAAAATCTTGGAGCTGGATACCAATTATCTCCATGCAAAATATCGTAATTATTGATAATATGGACGTAGGCATGACCTACCTTAGCAAAACATGTAATCTTGAATTTTAGCAGTGCTGCACAGGCTGCACTTACAATAAGATATAGTCTTTTTTTTTTTTCACAAGTATTAGAATTTAACCATTCTTTTTGTTAATATAATGTTTGTTTGAGAACATAACTAAAATTAGTTATGGTTGGAAAAGTGTGAAAGGCTAACCTGGTGGATCCCAGCGATCTTCTGGTTCTCTTCCTGCCTTCCTCATTATCTGCATTTTCAGGCGATTTGGCAGCTTCGACACTCGACTGCAGAATTATCCTGTCGCACAAGCGGAGACTTAAAGCAACTGCCGTCTTTCGGGAAACCAGACATGATGACTTTTAGTAGCTGACCTTATCGACTGAGACGCTGATCTTGTGTGAATTTTGTTCTCCTCTGATCTGTAATCACAGGAAAGAAGCTGATCCGAAAGAATGAAGGCTTCTGCACGTACATTAACTGAAAAGATGGAGGTGGCGGAGGTTTGTCAAGAAACCCCTGCTGCTCACTGGGGATTTTCCTGGTACCTCCCAGATTATCCCCCTTCAAACACACCCATCCTCATAAAACCAAAACTGTACATATAACGAAACGCAAACCTAATGCAATTTGTTAAGGCTAAGGTGTGTAGACAATGGGCTAAAGGGCAATGGAGAGGAGATGAGGAAGGGGGAGAACAGGCATTTTCCTCTGGTTGAAAGGCCTTAATGGTGTTTTAAAATGATATTCAGCATCAGCCAGGATTTTAAGAGAACAAACTATTCTTTGGGCCATTTTCAAGCCCAAAAATGCAAATTAGGTTGATAGTAACACACTGATGTATTTCATGACTGTACAGTCGTGTTGTTAATCTAAAGAGCTCAAATGGTAGCCTGAATGACAAGGTCATTGTCCCCAGGCGACACTTACGATAAAGAGCCTGTGGATGCTCTGGCCTGTCTACGGCTCTTCAGCGCCCGCAGCTTGTCCCCTTGTGTGATGCCATCATGCTCCTCCTCATCATTATACTGAAGAAAGAGAAAGAGACACATGCCATTTCCATTTTGTTCGCTTTCAAGAGCATCTGTAAAAATTCCTGAACCTTCGAGAGGGAAACAAAAAATTTCCCGCTCACCAGATGCACCCCGGCCTTCTTAGTCACCCTGTTCTTGTTGGCTCTGCCGTTGATGGAGATGTCATCCACACCAGACAGGATTCCTGTGACGGACGTCATGTTGTCACACGAGCCGTTTTCCCGCTCGATCATCCTCTGGCGGTACACGTCGCCCTCGGCCCAGAGGCCGTTCTGTTTTCTGTGTGTGATGATGACATAATTCCCACTTACATACATACTTAAGCCCCTGGATGTAGACGTACCCCAGTTAACACAAGCATCAGGTCAACAGGCACAATTGCCACTTCTTCCGATACAGTGTTGTCTTTATTTTCATGACCATTTACGTTGGTAGATTCTCACTGAAGGCATCAAAACTATGAATGAACACATGTTGAGTTATGTACTTAACAAAAAAAGGTGGAATAACTGAAAACATGTTTTATATTCTAGTTTCTTTGCTCTGATTACTGCTTTGCACACTCTTGGAATTCTCTCGATGAGCTTCAAGAGATCATCACCTGAAATGGTTCTCCAACAGTCTTGAAGGAGTTCCCAGAGGTGTTTAGCACTTGTTGGTCCAGCTCACCCCAAACCATCTCGACTGGGTTCAGGTCCGGTGACTGTGGAGACCAGGTCTCCACTTTTTGTTAAGTACAGAACTCCACATGTGTTTATTCATAGTTTTGATGCCTTCAGTGAGAATCTACCAACGTAAATGGTCATGAAAAGAAAGAAAACACATTGAATGAGAAGGTGTGTCCAAACCTTTGGCCTGTACTGTACCTGCCTAATTACAAAGCTGAAGGAAAGGGATTCTATATATTAGAATCTATGTTCAAGTGAGCTTTTTTTGGCTAAGATTTAGCCAAAAGGCGTCTCCATCATACACAGTTATGTTTTAATAACTGTGAGAGACAGAGTTTATACTGGGAGAAATGTACCCAGATAAATAACACCAAGACACTCACGCCTCCACAAAGTTCTGCTGGGGCCCAATGATTGATCCAGGCCGGCAGATCCTGATCCAGGCGATGGCTTCTGCGGCCGTCAGTCTGAAGTGCTTCATCATGTAGCAGGCAATCAGGGTGCCTGTCCGGCCAAGCCCCGCTGAAGAGGAGGAAGCAGGGTTCTGTCATTCACTTTTACCCCACCGCTTCAATGTTTGACATATGGGGGTTTTGTTACATGACAAAATTCCATGCATCTAAGGAAAACCGTTGTTTTACTTTCAGTGGTTTCGCATAGCACTGGTTTTCTACAGTCATTTCTATAGTGGGTTAATTAAATTTTCTTCTGGCAAACGGCAACACGACCTCCTGTCTGTGCCAAACATTGTGGTTGGTGAATGGTGTTGATGATGTCATTTCCGTGAATGCCCGCTCAACTTCTATAGGCCACATTTAAAGCTCCAGAGACCGAAACGGCGCGTCCTGAGAGAAATCTCACTGTGGGACTGGATCAAAATGGCTGTAATTCTGCACCGCGGCTAAATTTCAGAAAGAAACTTTAGAGTATTAGGGGGACCAATAAGACCTATTTCATGATATGGGACCTTTAAAGAAAAAACAACATTTACAAAAATAAACTGGATACTTGCATCCAAGATCCCCACAAATTACACAATATCTTTTGTCCCCAACTCAAACCACCAACTCCCCCAGCTCCTCCCTCAATAAGTGCAGAAGAAAAAAATGAATACATCCACCGGTCATTAAGATGTACCTTTCAATAAGACTCACCCTTGCAGTGAACGGCGATGGCCCCTTCTGCCTTCTCACAAACATTCATGAACTTGGTGACAATAGCGTCATTTGGTGTGCTCCCATCAACAAAAAACAGGTCGTGGTGCTCAAAGCCCATGTCAGTGAAGCGCTTGGAGTCGTACATCTTCTTGTTGAGCCTGATGACAGCAGTGACGTTGTGCTTTCTGAAGTAGGGAACATAGGCCTCCGGAGCGTGTAGCGGGTACCCTTAACACAGCAGGGGGGTTAAAAAAAATTGCAAATCAAAACACACATTTTTTTACTGTTTCTAGACAAGATACACGGGACTCAATTACCATTCTCAATTTTAGTCTTCGGATGAGGACCGCTGAAGGCTAAGAACTTCCCTGGGATTATCCAGTTGAAATCCCCATTTTCAGCTCTCTATACAAGAAAAAAAAAAAAAGGAACATGAGCCAGTATTTGAAGCACGCCAGGTCAGTGGCCTCAGTCAACAAGCCAAAAAATAAAAAATAAAAAACTAAGGCTGGTAGTAGCCTAGTGTGTAACACTGTCCTATGACCCAAAAGCCCACTTACTACCATTGTGTCACTGAGAGAGACACTTAACCCTGAGTGTCTCCAGGGGGGGACTGTACCTGTAACTACTGATTGTAAGTCGCTCTGGATCAGTGCCGTAACTGTAAATGTAAACCCTCACCTCGTAGTGTTCGTACTCTTCAACATCAAACTGGGAGAAGTCCAGCCACCCAAACTGCAGAGCCTGACAGGCAGCCGCAAAATAAATTCATTAGAAGGCATGACCATTGACCAAGTGAAATATATTAAAAGTCCTTGTGTACCTTTTGAATGGCACGTAAACAGTCGAGAATGTTCAGGTTGTACATGCAGGTGCCGAAGGAGGCGTCTCTGTAGAGAAAATTGTGATGAACAGTGTGATGAAATCAGGGCTACTGACAAACCTGCATCTTCAGAAGCCACGTTGACTGTCAGGAGAGTAAATGCCATTACAGTAGTGCAGCACATTTTTTAAGATTAGTTTGTTAGAGCAACTACAGCATTACACAATATTCCAACTTCATGAATTGGAAAGCACAAATATTACACATGCCTAACCTAAAAGTTGGCCAAATATTACACACTAATACCAAGAAATATGAATATGAAAAATGAATAAATATTAGAAAGGTAAGCCTGAATTTCCCTCACCTGAATGGAAGGTATGAGGCATTTCTCGACACAAGGAGGCTATAAACTTCCTCAGGACTTTTCTGTAGATGCATGACCTTAATAATAATAATAAAAATAATAATGAAAAAGTGACATTCACACAGTTCTGTGCATGCCTAGTTTTAATTTGATTAACATTGTCACATCTTATTTACGTGCAGGCATCAGATGTGGTAAAAGGGTTGATGAAAGTCAGTGATGTCATTCTTGGCAGCCCTGTCTCTTTTAAGTGTGTGCAGAAGATGGAATCCCAATCTGTAAACCATTTACAGGTTTAACATCACCGCCACTGGCTGCAGTTTATGTAATCAGAGCTCAAATTCCTCATGTGTCTCAGTGTACAAAGGTACATACAATTAAAACCAAATCTCTGTGCGGGAACCAACACCCAGGACTGAATTAACCACTCAATGCACCCGATAATCAACTTTACAGGCCCTGATATTTCTATTTTGTAGAAATACCTGCTATTAACCTGACTTTTAATTAATCAATTGGTGTTAGAAATAGCTCATATGAAAAGCTAAAACCCTACCAAATAATGTTTCATGATTTGAAATGAATTAGTTTCACTGAAAAAAGATTTATCATTTAATCAAGACAGAAAGGTCAAATTTTGGCAACTGTCAAATATACTATAATCAACTGAACTATAAAAATCATTATTTGCTTTATTCTGTAATGCAGACTGGTGCAGGTTTCAATGAAGGTTCTTTTGTTCTTTCCTGTCTGTCAAATGCATATAAGATGACCTAATTTTTGTGTGTACTTTTTTTTTTTGGCCTGATGCCAAAGACATGTTCTTGCAGATCTGGATAGACTTTCAAATTCAGCATTTCACTCTAACCACAGTACAAATTGACTGTTGTCCACCAATGAACCGCTCAATTCTAACTGTACTTTCTTCTCAGTTCTACATCTTAGTTTTTACCCCTCCTTTCCGACCGCTCGGTTCGATCCCACCTTTCCGACCGCTCGGTTCGACCCCTCCTTTCCGACCGCTCGGTTCGACCCCTCCTTTCCGACCGCTCGGTTCGCCCCCCTCCTTTCCGACCGCTCGGTTCGACCCCTCCTTTCCGACCGCTCGGTTCGACCCCTCCTTTCCGACCCACTCCTTTCCGACCGCTCGGTTTGACCCCTCCTTTCCGACCGCTCGGTTCGACCCCTCCTTTCCGACCCCTCCTTTCCGACCGCTCGGTTCGACCCCTCCTTTCCGACCGCTCGGTTCGACCCCTCCTTTCCGACCGCTCGGTTCGACCCCTCCTTTCCGACCGCTCGGTTCGATCCATCCTTTCCGACCGCTCGGTTCGATCCATCCTTTCCGACCGCTCGGTTCGATCCATCCTTTCCGACCGCTCGGTTCGATCCCTCCTTTCCGACCGCTCGGTTCGATCCCTCCTTTCAGACCGCTCGGTTCGACCCCCTCCTTTCCGACCGCTCGGTTCGACCCCCTCCTTTCCGACCGCTCGGTTCGACCCCCTCCTTTCCCGACCGCTCGGTTCGACCCCCTCCTTTCCGACCGCTCGGTTCGACCCCCTCCTTTCCGACCGCTCGGTTCGACCCCTCCTTTCCGACCGCTCGGTTCGACCCCTCCTTCCGACCGCTCGGTTCCGACCCCTCCTATCCGACCGCTCGGTTCGACCCCTCCTATCCGACCGCTCGGTTCGACCCCTCCTATCCGACCGCTCGGTTCGACCCCTCCTTTCCGACCGCTCGGTTCGACCCCTCCTTTCCGACCGCTCGTTTCGACCCCTCCTTTCCCGACCGCTCGGTTCGACCCCTCCTATCCGACCGCTCGGTTCGACCCCTCCTATCAGACTCCCCTCCTATCCGAACCGCTCGGTTCGACCCCTCCTATCCGACCGAAGTCGGTTCGACCCCCTCCTATCCGACGCGCTGTTCCCTTCCGACCGCGTCCGGATCCTGACCCCTCCTTCTCCGACCGCTCGGTTCGACCCCTCCTTGTCCGACCCTCCTTCCGACCGCGTCGTTACGACCCTCCTTTCCCGACCCCGGGTGCTCGGTTCTACCCCTCCTTTCCGACCGGCTCCGGTTCTAGACCCCTCCTATATCGACCGCTCGGATTCGACCCCTCCTATATGAGACCGCTCCGGTTCGACCCCTCATATCCGACCGCTCGGTTCGACCCCCTCCGATCCGACCGCTCTGTTCCGACCCCTCCTATCCGACCGTTCGGTTCGACCCGTCCTTTCCGGACCGCTTCGTTCGACCCCTCCTTTCCTCGACCGCTCGGTTCCGACCTCCGGGCTCCTTATCCGACCGCCTCGGTTCGACGACGGACCCCTCCTATCAGACCGCTCGGGTTCGACCCCATCCTATCAGAACCCAGCTCGTGGTTCGAAACCCCTCCTATCCGACCGCTCGTTCGA